>NC_068984.1:123451064-123451452 GCF_001194135.2 Octopus bimaculoides | reverse complement strand
TGTGTGCGTGTGTGTGTGTGTGTGTGTGTGTGTGTGTGTGTGTGTCTGAGTACATGTACGTGCCTGTCGATATGTGTGTGTGTGTGTGTGTGTGTGTGTGTGTGTGTGTGTGTTGATATTGCAGAAAGATATTACAAATGCATTTGTGGGATGTATATAGTGTGTACAATGTGTAGTACGACGCTATGTTTTATCTATTAGCCAAGCTAACCATACACGAGTGAGGGTAGGTATCAATATCTATGTGTGAATATATATATAAATAGAGATAGACAGATAGATAGATAGATAGATAGATAGATAGATAGATAGATAGATAGATAGATAGATAGATAGATAAGCATATTTTGTATATTTATTTCCCAACACCCCTATGCATATATATATA
>NC_068984.1:123448119-123450707 GCF_001194135.2 Octopus bimaculoides | reverse complement strand
AATAATGGAAACAACTAGTATCATAGCATCATAATTTTGAAATATCTATAAAAACCGTCAAAACCTTGTTTATTTTTTATGTCTTTTTATGTATTATTAGTGTTGCTTAATATGTTTTGCTAAAAATTGCTGTTTCTTTTCAGATGTCATCAGAAAAAGGTAATTTAAATTCATTGAAATGACAGATCTATCGGACTTTCAAAAAGGTCAAATTGTTGATCCTCGTATGGCAGGCGCTAGCGTAACGAAAACAGCCGAAATGTTTGGTGTATCAAGAAGTACTGTCTCGAAAGTAATGACAGCCTTTGAGAAAAGAGGGAAAAACCTCCTCGTCGAAACAAAACTCCGAAAGAAAGCCAAAACTTTCAGATAGGGACCGTCGGACTCTTACCCCAATTGTTAGAAAGGATGACGAAAATACAGCTCCCAAAATTACTGCAGAGCTTATATATATTTAGACACGCAAAGTAGAAAGCAATGATTTGTGGTTATGGATGATATTATCAACCGGTTATTGTTATCAATAGTAGTCGTTGTTCAAATTCTTTATTCCTTTCCTTAATGTTATCAATTAATTATCGTTATCTAAAAAGTTTCATCCCTAAGTGGCTACTCTATCTTCCATCGATTACACTAAAATGGGCGCTAGCATAATTGATACTGTAGGGCAGGAAATAATTTCTAAAATTACTTAGAAATTACGATTGTAATTCTCTAAATGGTTCCTGCTGGTCAAAAAGCAGATGAAGACAACCTCAGAATTTTAATTAATTAAAATTTATTGAAAATGCGATACATGGCAGAGTGGAATTCCAAACATATGTTGTACCAGTTACGTGTATATATGTATGTATGTATGTATGAATGTATGTGCATATATGTATGCATTTATGTATGTGTGTGTATATATGCATGCATTTGTGTATGAGTGTGTGTGTATGTGTGTGTGTATGTGTGTGTGTGCGTGTGTGTGTGTGTGTGTGTGTGTGTGTGTGTGTGTGTGTGTACATATCATGTAAGCACTGGTATATATGTGTGCATGATTTTCTTACCTTCATTTTTTATCAGTTACTTGTTTCATTTGTTGGACGGGAAGTACGACCATTCTGGGGCAGTACCTTGAAGAATTTAGTCGAACAAATCGATCCCCAGTACTTATCCTTTTTAAAGTCTGGTAGTTATTCGATCGGTTTGTTTTCCTGAACCGCTAAGTTACTGGTTGTCAAGCGATGGGGATGCAGACAAAATCACAAACACTGCTTAAATAGATAGATAGGTAGACAGACAGACAGACAGACAGACAGACAGACAGACAGACAGACAGACAGGCAAGCAGATAGATAGATAGATAGATAGATAGATAGATAGATAGATAGATAGATAGATAGATAGGTAGGTAGAATTTGTGGGTTTCCGCACAGTTTCCGTATACAAAAATTCATTCACAAGGCATTGCTCAGGCTGGGGCTATAGCAGCGGTCACCTGCCTAAGGTGCCGTGCAGTGGGACTGAACTCGAAACTACATGGTTGCAAACCGACCTCCTTAGCTACACTGCTCTTCCCGCGTCTATATATTATGCGTATGAAGGCGGAGAGCTGACAGAGACGTTAGCACGCCGGGCGAAATGCTTAGCAGTATTTCGTCTGTCTTTACGTTCTGAGTTCAAATTCTGCCGAGGTCAACTTTGCTTTTCATCCTTTCGGGGTCGATAAATTAGACACCAATTGCGTAATGGAGTCGATCTAATCAACTTCCCCCCACCCCCCTCACCAAAAATTCCGAACCTTGTGCCTAGAGTAGAAAAGTATATATTATGCGTATACATAAAACCACTTAAGCAATTTTTGTTAACTGAAAATTAATACCGTAAAAAGCCAATCAATTTTAGCAACCCCACTGGGATAGTAAACGTTACTTAAATACGATGAATCCCGGATGATGGCGAGAAGATTTAATATAACAAATGATATTAATTTAAATGTTTCCTGTGGTGTTCTCTATAAAACAAAGTGAATTAAGTTTTTAACCCTCGGTGACGGAGCAATGGGTCACTGACGAAGATTAATCAAATCAGAAGTGATCGATGATATGACTCCATCTCGCTTGCCGTAGGGAGTTTGTTTCCCTTGTCAGTTGTTAGAAAACTCCTCTCACGTGGTTAAGAGTTGTTTTGACTCTTATTTCTAGCAATACTGATATTGACTAGCACCCGCATTCACTTTAGTGACGACTATACTTGATGCCTTTCAGCTGTAAATTGCGAATAACCACCTTAATAGTTTATATATAGGCGCAGGAGTGGCTGTGTGGTAAGTAGCTTGCTTACCAACCACATGGTTCCGGGTTCAGTCCCACTGCGTGGCACCTTGGGCATGTGTCTTCTACTATAGCCTCGGGCCGACCAAAGCCATGTGAGTGGATTTGGTAGACGGAAACTGAAAAAGAGACCGGTAGAATAAGTACTAGACTTACAAAGAATAAGTCTTGGGGTCGATTTGCTCGACTGAATGTGGTGCTCCAGCATGGCCGCAGTCAAATGACTGAAATAAGTAAAAGAGTATATATATATATATATTTATATATATA
>NC_068984.1:123445349-123446627 GCF_001194135.2 Octopus bimaculoides | reverse complement strand
TCTCTCTCTCTCTCTCTCTCTCTCTCTCTCTCTCTCTCTCTCTCTCTCTCATGCGAACTCACACACACACACACATACACATATGCACGCACACGTGTGCATATACAGACACTTGTGAGAAATACTGTTACAGGTGCTGATTTCTCTCATTTGCATACCAGTACATTCGCTGGCAGCGTGTTAACTATTTAAAGCTCTAAGACAGCAAATGTATGGACGAATTAAAAAATAACTGTGCAATGAGACTATGCGAATCTTCACTGCGAAAACTATAGAATTGAGCCTGTTATTCATATATATATATTTAAGTATCCGGACTGTTGCTTTAGTAACGACGCTAAAGCATGCAGAGTGAAGCCATTTGGCACGAATTGATCTTAAACCCTGCTGTGCATGTGCACTAAGTTTTAACGTTCTAGCTTACTTCCGTTGTCTGCAGCAGTGCTCGGAAGGAACGTGTGTAGTGTGTAATTGTCGCATTGACCATGACAGAGAAAGATGAGCAGAGAATCTGCATCAAATTTTGCCAAAAATCTCGGCGATATCTGCTTATAGACCTACGCAAAGTTTTCCTCGTTCTCGACACAATCAAGTAGATCTTGCTCAACTGAAACCCGAGTGTCTTTTTGGTCAGCTGACACGCCTCTCATACTCAAATCTTCAGTGATAATGGACTGAACTGAACCATAACTAATCTGCACATCCTCTGAAAACTCACAAATGGTGATTCGACGATTTCCCCTCGTAGCTGCACGCACATCTGAGATGTTTTTCTCAGTTCTGCTGGTTGCGGGTCTACCAGAACGTTCGTCAATGTCGACATTTTTTCGGCCATCTTGGAAGTGTCTAACTCACAGGTACACTTGTGTGCGGCTCATACGCACCTCGCCATACATTTTCAACAACTTTGCGCAAGCCTCTGAGCAGGTATCGCCATGACAAGTTTCTCTGTCATGGTCAATGGGACGATCACATGCTATACACCTTCCTTCCAAGCACTGCTTTAAACAGCAGATTTGAGCTAGAATGTTGGAACTTAATGCACAAGGTAAATCTTCGCCAACCGGCTTTACTCAGCATGCTTTAGCATTGTTACTATGACATCAGTCCGGATACTTATTGATCATACCTCGTGTGCGTATATATATATATATATATATATATATATACACTCTCTCTTTCCTTTCCTGAGCGTCCAATAATACTATCCATATCACGTCCTCACTTTGTTGTTTTTTTGTTTTTTTGTTATTGTCTTTTTTAACTATATATATATAT
>NC_068984.1:123444517-123445089 GCF_001194135.2 Octopus bimaculoides | reverse complement strand
CTACTACTACTACTACTACTACTACTACTACTACTACTACTACTACTACTGCTGCTGCTGCTGCTGCTGCTGCTGCTGCTACTAATATAAGGATGATGTTTTAAAATTTCATCAGTGGCTAGCATATGAAAAATGCCTTTTACGTTGAAAATTATAAATACAATTATAAATAAGGGCAAAAGAAAAATTTTGATGTGTGTTTTTGTGTGTATACAGTCGCCACCAACTGTGACTGAGGGCGATAAGTGGCACCTATATTGCTAGAAATAAGCGTTAAGGCCCTTAGAACTGCAAGGAAGCACATTTTTCATATACTGACAGTGGAGATAACCGCCCCATAAGCGAAGCTAGAATCACTGTACTAGACTTAGTTTCATCTGTAAATTGCTGACTTGTCAGCAGTGATTACTCCGTCACCAAATGGCTTAGCTAAATCCAGACTGTCAGTATATATATTTACCATGTAAATTTGTGGTTGAGTTATCGAAATGCTAATGTGAAAATTACAAATTAACGTAGGCAGTTATACGCAATATAAAACAGATGAAACTAGTCTAGTCTATATATATATA
>NC_068984.1:123434225-123443522 GCF_001194135.2 Octopus bimaculoides | reverse complement strand
CATCTGAATTCTTTATATCATTATTATTATTATTTTTATTATTACTGATTTGAAAACCAGGCAAAAATAGTGTTGCAAAATTTAGATTACTATTTAAGTTCATTTTGTATGTTGAGTGTGTTGTACATGTGTGTGCCAGTGTGTGTGTGTGTGTGTGTGTGTGTGTGTGTGTGTGTGTGTGAACTGTTCGAAAACGGAGATGAGATTTTAAACTTTAATCGTTTCTCCCTTTAGAAGGCGAACAATTATTTTCATTTCAACTTTGGATTTTAATGAAAAAAAATGAAACTATTTTATTCTTTTGTGCAAGCGTAGTGACTCCTACCGTAGTAGTAAGGTACATCTCCAAAAATGGTAATAGCAGAAGCAGACTCCTCTAATGTTTGAGCAGCCTTTAGATTAAGAGGATTGAAATAAATGTCTCTCCACACACACACACATACACACACACACATACGCACACATACACACACACACGCATATGCACACACACACACACACACAGAGAAAGAAAGAAAAAAGACAATTTAAACATTGAAGATTTTTTTAACACAAATAACTGACATTGACAGTAGCAGAGTCGTTAGAATATCAGATACAATGCCACGCTGTATTTGTGTTGCTGGTCTGCGCTCTAAATCTAATCCTGATAGGGTTAGCTTGGGCCTTAATTTTTGTGGGGTGTAATAGAAAAAATATGCCAAATCCAATGTAGTAGATTGTCAGAAATGGATGCCTTGCAGTATTTATTCCGGTTCTTTGCGTTCTGATTTCAAATCCCGTAAAGGCCTATATGAGTGGTAGGCTTGATTTGTCACTGAATTTAACGCATCTGTTAAATCTGACAATTTGAATGTCTCTAGTGGAAGAGTCCACTCTGATGCAACTATTCGAGCAACGTCTGCAATTTATAGATTCTCTCTCTCTCTATCTCTCTCTCTCTCTCTCTCTCTCTCTCTCACTAGTCTCTAAGGTCCTGTGAAATGTCATCGACATTGCCTTCTCTCCGGACTAAAAGATGTTAAAAAAAAAAGATCAAAAGAGAGCTTGACCGGACCGGGAAAGCCTTAGCGACCGTGATTTTTTGTTCTTCTGTGAAAGTCTGTTGTTTTCCAACAGTTCCTCAACTTCCCAGTTATTCGCAACAACAATGTAAAATTGGTAGAAGAACTAGAAAGTTCAAAACACTGTCATACAAGTAATTAATCAGCCGCATGAAATAGAATACACACAAATAAAAATAAAATGCTGAGAAAGAATCTTACAAACGCATTAGATTAATACTTAACTTAAAACAGAGCTATTAGCTAAAAGTAAGACAATGAGTATCAATACTTTAGCTATTTTAGTAATAAGCAACGGTTAGAAATAGTCTCATCTTGAAGCTAAGTGAATTAGTAAGCTTTGTTACGAAAACAAGGAAAAATAATGACTGCCGAAAAGCATACACGACAAAGATTATGTTTACCAGAAATAAAGTTAGGTATGGATCTTTGACAACGGGAAACCTATTAGAAAATATCTACTGTAAGCGTATATATTTATATGGTAAAGAATAAAAGGAAGCAAATTTGGTAGCAAACAGCTACCAAGGCGAACGTAAAAAGAAGCTATTTTCTTTCTTAATGTAAACTAACAAATATAGAAGAGAGACTGAGATAATAGTCTTCTGAGAGGAGAATGGCAAAATTACAGCAGAAAATATGATTAAATGCAACAAGCTAAAAAGTAAATTGAAAATGAAATTACAAAATATAATGCTAAGATGTCAGTGACAAAACATAGTCATGATCAAATCGTCTACACGAGCATGATCAAATGTAGTGAGTATTAAGGTTTCAGTTTTTGGCACAAGGCCTGCAATTTCGGTGCTGGGAGGAGTAAGACGAGTACATCAACCTCAATGTTTATCTTGTGCTTCTTTTATCGACCCCGAAAGGCAAAGTCGATCTCAGCAGAATTTGAACTCAGAACGTAAAGACGGACGAGATGCCACAAAGCATTTTTCCCGGCGTACTAACGATTCTGCCAGCTCACCGTCTTAATGAGTACTAAGATATTGGTTTCAAAGTTTGGCACAAGGCCAGCAAGTTCGGATGAGGAAGTAAGTCGTTAATATCGACCCCACTGCTCGACTGGTACTTATTCTATCGACCCTGCGAGGATGAAAGGTAACGTCAACCATGACAGAATTTGAACTCGGAACGCAAAGAGTCGGAAGAAATACCGCTAAGTATTTTGCCCGGCGTGCTAACGATTCGGTAAGCTCGCCACCTTTAACAGAAACAACAGCAGCAGCAGCAGCAGCAGCAGCAACAACAACAACAACAACAACAACAACAATAACAACGACGACTACTACTACTACTACTACTACTACTACTACTACTACTACTACTACTACTACTACTACTAATACTACTACTACTACTAATACTACTACTACTACTACTCAGCGACTTTCCTTCCGGCTCTTTACGTTCTGAGTTCAAATTCTGCCGAAGTCGACTTTGCTTTTCATCCTTCGGGAGGGTCAATAAAATAAGTACGGTTGACCAATGGGGTCGATGTAATTCGCTATCCATCCTCCCCCAAAATGTCCGGCATTGCGTCTATAGTAGAAAGGATTGTTGTTGTTGTTTTTGATGATGATGTTGTTGTTGTTATTGTTGTTGTAGACGTCGTTGTTATTGGGCAAAATGCTTAGAGGTATTTCTTCCTGCTATTTACGTTTTGAGTTCAAATCCCGCCGGAGTCAACTTCGCTTGTCATTTCTCTTCGCGGTCAATAAAACAAAGCCCAGAAAAGTACTGGAGTCGATGTAACCGACTTGATCTCTCTACCTTCAAAATCTATGGCCTTTTGCCAAAATTAAAAACATTTATAATTATTGTTGTTGTTACTGTCACTGTAAGATATTTTGGTGTTTATTCAAATAGTTAGTTCTCATAGCGGAAGTGCTCACAGTTTTCCAAGTTTCTAACCCTACACGCTTTTGTTGATGGTATTTGCAGAAACTTTTCTTTGTTTCCAGGGTGTATTTTCTTATTTAGTTTTGTTCCGTTTGTTTGTTTTTCGTGCTACGCTTTTTTGGTTAATTGAATTCTTTCCGCATTTTTCATGTTGGATCTGAACTTCTGCATTCCATTTTGTTTCTTACAGAATATAATATCCTCTACCCCCAAAAAGGTAGAATAACAATAGAGACTTTCACTAAATCATGATCAAATCTAGTTTCCCTTGATACTACAAATACTACTGAAAAAAAAATTAGATCCATTTATTCTGTTGATATTCGTTGAGTTTGTTACTGTGGACAGAATTTCCTGCGAGGTGTAATCCTGCTCAATTTATTTATTCTTTATATATTCTTTCGTTCGTGGTACTGCATATTCGCTCAGTGATTGATTACACTGATCCATATTCATCGATTTTGTCGTGTTCTATTTTCTTTAATGCTTTAATCATACTCTCGACGATGTTAATTCTGATTGATATGTTATGAAGTGTGTTTTATTCTATTTTTCTTACACACGTTGTTGATGACGGTATATTTTTTTACTGTGGCTGTGTATTTGGTTGAATGTCTCCCTGAGGTTTTATATAGTTTTCATCATTATTTAGGATATTATTTCTTTTCTTTCAGTTTGTACTCTTTTTTTTGTAACGCCTTATATGTTTCTCGTGTGATAGGTCCAGCAGTATTTTGGCTATGTTTCGAGAGCCTATTTAATGTAAGTTTGATGTTTCTATTACACTGCATTCTTTCTTCCTTCCTTTTTTTTTCTCTTTTTTTATGGAGCCTTCTGGGTTCTTGTATGTGATGGCTTCCGTTCTGATGCTTTCATTGATTTGCGGTTATCTTTTTTATTTGTAGCCTGTTGCATTGCTTTATTTTAGTATATATTCTTTCTATCAGTTGATAGATTTCAATTCGTGTTGTTATCGTTCTTTATATGTCTCCATACATTCGTGTTTTCGCATTGATATTTTCCATCAGTTCGTTTTGGTTTATTTTTTTCCTCTACAATTCATGTGTCTCTTTGTTTAGTGTTCGTGTGCTATTGGATATAGCATTGTGGGTTGATAGAACCGTTAGAATATCGAGCAAAATGCCTCACGGTATTTGTTCAGGCCTTTTGCTTTCTGAGTTCGAATCCCACTGCGGTTATCTTTTACCTTTCATCTTTCTGAGACCGGTGAAAGGAAATATCAGTCAAATATTGAAGTCGATCAACCAAATACAAGTCTCCTCCTAATTTGAGGCCTTATGACGATGTTTAAAAGCGCATTAAATTGGAAAAAATCATTAGAGCGTCGAGAAGATGTCTTGTGGTACCTGTTCCGAATCTTTACGTCTTGAGTTCAAATCTCGCAGAAGTCAACTCCACTTCATCTTTTGGGGGTCGATAAAATAAAGAACAAAGTAACGAGGTCGATATAATCCAGTAACCTCTACCCTTAAAATTGCTGGCCATGTGCCTAAATTAGAAACAATGGGTTGGTAAAATCGTTTGAGAGTCGCACAAAATGTCTTGTGGTATTTGTTCCGGCGCTCTATGTCCTGAGTTCAAATCCGGCTGAGGTCAACTTTAATTTTCATCTTTCCTGGATTGAATAAAACGAAGTATCATTTAAAAATGAGGGTCGAATAAAGAAGCAGTCAAATACGAGGGTCGAGAATCCTCTCTTCTGAAATTCCAGGCTTTGTGACTATATTAGAAATTATTATCATTATTATTATTATTATTATTATTATTGGGTGAGAGAGCAATGCATGCCATCAACGTGACAATAGGGTACAAATATAAGAAGCCCAATATACCCATCATGACTACCCGTCTGATAAGGGTACACAAGCCACATGCATCACAACCATATGTGCACGACATGGTGATCTCATATCAAGATTAAAAGCGCATGACCTTGCAAGTGGGGCCCAGTTAGAATTTCTTCCTGCTCAAAAGGTCCCTAAACAAGGTTTCTTTAAGGATGATGAACAAAACACCCATGTTTCTAGAGATGAATAATTCAAACCCCAAAGAATTCCTCTCGACACATGGCTGTGATGCTCCCCCACCCCCCAGTACACTTGCTCGTGATCAGAGATGCACATATCATCATTCTCAACTAGTTAAGGTCAAGCAACTGACAACCAAATCTGTGGTATTAACCAGAATATATGCTGTACCTCATCTTTTATACTAAAACAAAACATGTACATGATAACACTTCCAATCAGTTAAGATCAGAACACCTCCGTTATCATTTATCACTTGACCGTCATGCCTTGTCCCACTCACTGCTTGACCAGGTTGGAGCGTCACTTATTTAAATTCTTGTGGAAGAGGTGCGTTCCAATGGTCAGGCGGTCAGATACGCCACCTTCAACAACTTCTGGACAGTGATCATGTGTGGGCTCCGTTTGTGAGGCTCGTCTTTCCGCAGCCCGTCTCCTTCAAGAAAAGACCGAGACTGGGCGCCTGACACCTAGAATATCGTCAGGCGCACACAGTCGGACAATGGGATCGGTGGATGTTCTGCTTTAGAAACTTATAGAGGGCTAGTGGCGGGTAAAGTGCGACGACGTTCTCGAGGAGACTCTGGGTGCCGACGAAAACGAGATGGCTGGTCTGTTCCGGAGGACTTTCCGGTCGGGAATTATCAAGGATAACTTCCAGATGTCCTTGGCCTGGCAATGCTACCGGGGGACACTACCGGTTCGAGATAAACTCTATAGGCACTGATGTCCTATCAGACAGGCTTGTCCGAGGTGCGTGCAGAATGACGAAACCGTTCTGGACGCACTCGTTGAGTATCCGGGCATTGCTGACCTGTGGAGTTATGTCGAACAGCTGCTGTCACGTGCGGGATGGATCCCTCTATCAGCCGAATCTGTGGTGATGATTGCCCCACCACCCTCCTTCAGTCGGGCAGGTAAGGTAGTTTTCCTTTACTTGGTAGATGTGGCGAAAGAGGCTGTTCGGTAGACAAGGCTGAAAGGCATGAGGACAGATATATTCCTCTTCGATAGAGCTCTCATTGACTTCTTCCTTACTCATTTAATATACCTCATTTAATATCCTACTATATATACACAGCAGATCGCAGATCCCTTTGACTTCTTTCTGAATCTTTTTCGCCCCTCTGGCCATAAATTCTTCTTTCCCAGAAAATTATATATTTCATCTGCTATAAGGCTAGTTCATGACTTCCAGAGTAAACATGTAATAGGTCTATAATTACTGACTTACACACTCTTTTCTTTGTCCTTCAGTATCATTACTGTCCTTCCTTTTGTCATTCATATTATCATTCCATTTTCTAGACAGTCAGTAAAAAAACGGTCGTGGAAGTGCGTCACATCAGCTCCCGAAAGTTTATTAAATTTTATTGAAATAATTTGTTTATTGTCGAAACTTTTTTGTTGAGTGTATAAATTAGGGCTCCTCCTTCAATGGTTAAAGAAAGAGACTGACGAATTTCCCCCCAAAGGGCAAAAGTTTTGCAATAGCTATTTACTTTCGTCCTTTTTCTTTCTTTCGCCTGTTTTGAAATATGACGATGCCAATATCCACCAACATCCACCAACATTCCATACTACTACAAACTTGCCCGAACACAATAACAAAAACAACGGTTACGACATGTTCAACAACACAAGTATCAATTACACAATAACAATGACACAAGCAACAATGGCACAGGCAACAATGACACAAGCAACGACAACAGAAGTGACAGCAAAAACAACAACAGCAGTAGCAGTAACAGCAACAGAAATAGCGACGACGACAAAGTAAGTGGTGGGAGCGACTCCAAGGACAAGCAACTGTTTGTTGGAATGGCGGTAACATAAACACAGTGCCCCTCGCACCTTCTAAACGATATGGAGGCTCTCCTGATACAGAGGAAAGAGCTGGTGTAGGTGAATAAGATGAATGCACAACTTGCCATTCCACCAGAGCTTTTGGCAGCAACCACATAACCAATAATATATATATATATAATACAAATAATAAATGAGTATATGCATATATACGTACATGTATGTACATACTTACATCTACCTGTATATATAGATGCATATCTGGATACAGGACATTGCAAACAAAACGTAGACAAAATGATAAACAAGTACAGAAAACACACAAGCCATATAGAGAACATTTCCTTCATCAGCTGCCACCATTCAACACTGGCGTTTCGAAGAGTTAGGGCAGAATCGAAGTGTACAGTATTATATATCCATTACGGCCGATCTTAGCAATCGGTTTCGCGCTAGGGATTCAATGGAGTGTTAGCTAATAGTCCGATTACGTAACCCTGTGCTCATCAAAGATAGCCGTTGTGGAATGAAATATGGCAAGTGATTAACGGAATTAATGTTCCATTTTACTTTTTATATTACTGTCTGGAACAAAGCCAGTAATTTAACAATTTAGGGAGAAGGTTAGTCGATAACATCGACAACGGAATTTGACAGATTTACGTTTTCGACCCCGGAGAGATAAAAGGCAAAGCTGACTTCCATGGGATTTAATTTCAGGACGTAGAGAGCCGGAGTAAATATCCCGAATCGCTTTTACCGGACGCGCAAACGATTCTACCAATCCACTGTATTCAAAATGCAGTAAGCCTACAGTACCTCTACACATGCGCATACACATTTACACAAGTACATACACGGAAACAAATGCCGGAATGTTATGGGCGATTTAATCGTTTCTTAAATTTTTCAAACCATTTACGAGAAACAACAAATATTTCAGTGAGTTTCTCAGTTTCTTTCTGTTTCAACTAATTAAATAAATTTAATGTCTTTTTCTGAATAATGAATGGCTTGTGAGTGAATCGCCCACTTGAAATTTTCTCCCTATTTTTCATGATTTTACTGCCTGTGCCTGTTAACTGAGAAGAGTTATGTTCACTTGGATTTTGATTTTGATCCTTATTTATTTCATTTTTGTTTTTGTTGTGTATTTTCCCGTTCATTCATTATAGCTTTTAAAGTTGACAGTGCAATTTCTAACGATTATGCAACTATACTTTTCTTTTTAATTCAACTATTTTTTTATAATCTTTTGTTTAGTATTTAATGTTATAGCTTTAAGCTTACGTGTCATGGTGAGATAACGAGAGTACTGATTTTATTTGATTTTTTCCAGGTTACTGCGCTTTAAGAAACTGTTACACAAGTGGTACGCGGTAACGAGGGAAAACACCCCTGAATTCAAAAGTAGTAGTACTAAGTTATGGTGGCATGCGGCGTAACAGCACATTTCTGCATCCACCATTTGTTGGTGATTTCCTACTAGTCTTGGCGGATGACACTTTTGCACCACTCAAGCGACAACCCTCCAACCATGAGTCTGTTTGGGTAGTCGTCGCTCATGAAGGCTCTACAAGGTCGGAGTGCAAATCCTAACACCCCTGAATTCAAAAGTAGTGATACTATGTTATGGTGGCATGCGGCGTAACAGCACATTTCTGCATCCACCATTGGATGGTGGTTTCCTACCGGTCTTGGGAGATGGCACTTTTGCACCATTCAGGCGACAACGTTCCAGCCCATGGGTCTGTTTGGGTAGTCATTGCTGGTGAGGAATCTACGAGGTCGGAGTGCAAATCCTACCGAAACCTCTTTTAGTCGCCTTTTATGACACGCAGAGGAAACGTCGGATCTATTCTTTAGTATGCCGGTTCACACACACACACACACACACACACACACACACAGAGCACTACGTGAAATGAAGGTGATTTTGCTAAAGAACACAAAACGCCACCCGGCCCCAAATCGAACCAAGTTGTGATTAGACTCACCATTGTGAGAATAACCACTAGGCCACACGCCTTCACAGAATCCAAAAGCTAATTAAAATTGACTAACTGGTTACTTTCTTCTATATACGCAAAAAGGAAACGAAATCGCTTGTTGTATCAGGAGAGCCTCCATATCGTTTAGAAGGTGCGAGGGGCACTGTGTTTATGTTACCGCCATTCCAACAAACAGTTGCTTGTCCTTGGAGTCGCTCCCACCACTTACTTTGTCGTCGTCGCTATTTCTGTTGCTGTTACTGCTACTGCTGTTGTTGTTTTTGCTGTCACTTCTGTTGTCGTTGCTTGTGTCATTGTTGCCTGTGCCATTGTTGCAGAAACAGCCAACAGTTAAAATACGTTAATTTTTTTTTCTGTATATTTATTTATTTATTTCATTTCATTTTATTTATTTATTTTAATGTGATTTGGGGGCTAAAATTGTGATATTAAGCTTCATTCAACGAGGTTTCTTTC
>NC_068984.1:123424555-123433697 GCF_001194135.2 Octopus bimaculoides | reverse complement strand
TGTACAGATACGAATGAGCACTTGGCCAGTTGGCACTGACAGCTATAACGACGAGAATGAAGACGACGACAACGAGAATGAAGCTGATGATGATGATGATGATGATGATGATGATGATGATGATGATGATGATGATGATGATGATGATGATGATGATGATGATGAAGGGGGCAGTGATGGTGATGGTGATCGTGGTGATAGTGGTGGTGGAGGCGGCGGCGGCGGTAGTTGTGGTGGTAATGGTGGTAGTGATGGTGGTATTGAAGGCGAAAGTGAATCAGTAGAAAATTATATGAAACGGGAGAGACGAAGGAAGAATAGGAAGGGCGAATATGATTTATATTGAAGATAATCTACCAAGAAGGGGAGTGGGGAGCTTGCAATAATTGCAGCTTAAAAGACGAGACATATTGATGTAAATGATAATCAAAACCAAAGCCACACCACCGCCATCCACCAAGAAATCTATCACTACCAACAGAACATCAAAATAAACTCCAGAGAAAACGGCTGGCAGACGATAATGAAAACGAGGCGATAAATTATGCTTCATTTTATTTATTTATTTTTGCCATTCTTTTCCTTATTTTTGTCTTGATAAATATTAAGCTGAAATATTTGAAGCGAGTAAAAGACATTCGATTTGGCTCCTTTCACAATAGCCAGGCTTAATGTTGAAATTACCCATTAAATCTGCCAAGTTCTTTTACAGATTTCTTCTTCGTTTAGTGAGAAGTGCAGAAACTGGCAGGCCGTTAACTATCAATATCAAATGGCCTCTCGACACGACAGCGAAAAATGTTCATGAGTTGAATATCTCATGAACATTCTCGAACATTTTCGAATATTCTCAAAGATAAACATTATTTGTGCATTTCTGTGTGTAATATGTCCATATGTATGTGTGATTTTGGATATGCATATGAATACAGATAGATAGATAGATAGATAGATAGATAGATAGATAGATAGATAGATATGCATATATATGTGTGTGTGTATATATATATATATATATATATATATATATATATATATATATATATATATATATATATATATATATATATACATACATATATATATATATAGATAGATATAAGTATATATACACGTATACATATATATATATATACACATTTATATATACATACACACGCACACACATATATATATTAGCAGAGGTAGCCGGCGCTCCTCGGCTATTGCTTCAAAGTAACGCCATGCAGTAATCAATTCATTATTTTGCTTCGCACAACAAACAAATTGGCTAATAAAATAGGATTTATGTCTATTTTCACATTCGTAGGCGTAACAGCAAACATTCCTTGTTCGCTTGTTGAATCCAAAGCCTCTAAATAAATGACATTCTAACTTTTTCCTTGTGGTGTTATAATGAAGCGACCATCGGGATTTTCTAATTCTTGAATTTCCAAGTTGAAGGTGGTCATGGAAAAGGACAGGTTTTTCACACGGTCAGTTTATCCATCAAGTTCAGTTTCAACAATATTTGTTCATGAGATGCATTGCTGATCTTGAGAAAAATGAGTCTGACAGTAAACTGAGTTCATTACTCCCGAGATGCGTTGATGAACATGGCGAAGCTGAGTCTGAAAGTAAACTAAGCTAATTGAGATGCATTGGTGATCATAGCATGGCTAAATTTATCAGAAAACTGAGCCAATTGCCTTTGAGATGTGTTGATGATTATAGCAAAGCTGAGTCTGGCAACAAACTAAGTCTATTGCTCTTGAGATGCACTGATCACGGCGAAGCTGGGTCCCACAGCAAACTGAGCCCATTGTTTTTCAGATACGTTGGTGATCATAGTAAAACTGAGTCTAGACTGAGTCTGACAGAAAACCGAGCCCATTACCCTTGACATGCGTTGATTCTCAAGGCTAAACTGAGCCTACTGCATTTGAAATGTGTTAATGATCTTGGCGAAGCTGAGTCTAATAGTAAACTGAGCTCATTGCTCTTGAGATACGTTGGTGATTATATGTATATATGCATATATATGTATGTATGTATATCATTATTCAGTTTTATTTCAAGATTTCTTGCCAATAGAGAAAGAACCGCTTTCTAACTTAGATACAATTCATTGAAATTTCAAAATCTACAAGGGTATTTTTGTATGTATGTATGTATGTATGTATGTATGTATGTATGTATGTATGTATATGTGCAGATTTGTATGTTTTGTTTTATGTATGTATTCTCACGCATATAGTTGCATATCTAGACATGCTCATATATATTTAGATGATAAACTTCTGGAAAGTTTTACAGATTTTTACAATTCCAGTGATGGATTGGATCTGTGTCTTCAAATTAGCTTTCTCCTTTCTGGTTTTGAGAAACCTAATTCCTCAAGATTGGTATTTAGGCAGTGTGTTACATATCCCAAGGCCCCAATAATTATAGGTATAAACCTGAACTTGTAATCTGGATAGAGTAACTGCAGATTTCTCAATAGTTCAGCGTAGGTATTCTCTTTTTCACTGATCTTCAGCTTTATATTAACATCCGCTGGGCAGATAATTTCCACAACTGTACAGTTTCTCTTCTCTGTCCCAAATCATTATATCAGGTCTGTTGTGCTTACATTTCATTGAGGTTTTCACTGGGTCATTCCACTAGTACTCCTTTTTATTATGAATTGCTATGGCTTCTCCCATATTGTGGGTTCTCATTTCTTTGTCCTCAGGGTTTATTCTTCCGACGGACTTCATTTTGGGGCGTCCTAGCTGGGCGACTGCATGGGCGACAGCTGGTCTTCCATAAGAACAACCCTAGGTTGTGCGTTTGCCAGTGAAGCGACTTTCCACCCAGACTTGTACTCCGGAGGAGAACCTCATAGATGCACTCATGGTCATTCGTTACCAACGGAGTCGACTTATACATATATTATTTCAGATGATTCTGTAACCTGTTGCTCTGAAATTTCGTGGAGTGTCACTGATTCTTCAAACAGAGAAAGTTCCAGTCTTCCTATTTTCTTAAAAGCAGGCAACTCCTCGGGGAAACCCCAGTGTAACAGGCCACTACATGAACCTAAATATACTACCAATGTATTGAGCACTTCTTCCATTCGGTATAACCAATAGAAATGTGTGCGCGTGTATATATATATTATTATTATTATTATTATTATTATTATTATTATTATTATTATTATTATATATGTATATATATGGATATAGATATTAATGTGTGTGTATGTGTGTTTGTGTGTGTGTGTGTTTGTATGTGTGTGTGTGTATGTAAACAAAAGTACGCACTCTCGTTTATAAACACTCATCATCATCGATATAAGTACCTAAACAATACACACAAACACACTTGATAGATGTAGAAAGATTCACATTTATAACCACACATCGTCTTTGAAAACAGATAGCGAAAGATACTCAATTTTTCTTTCTCTCTCTCCTTATCACTCTCTCTCTCTCTCTCTTTCTCTCTCTCTTTCTCTCTCTCTCTCTCTTTTTTCTTTCTCTCTCTCTTTCTCTCTCTCTCTTTCTCTCTCTCTCTGTCTCTCTTTCTGTCTCTTTCTCCTTCTTTCTCTTTATATTCTTATTGACACATTTCCACAACATGTATGAGTTTCCATAGTCTCCAGACGTCACTGTAAACGTCACTGTGACGTCACCGAGCATTATCAATGGCGCATACAATAAATTAGAGTCAGCGTGAGACATGTTTTATCGAACTCATCTCTTCCAATTTCTTTTATTTTTGTCTTTTGTTTTTGATGTTGTTGCGTTGTTTCCCCCCACTTCATCCACCAGTTGCACACCTTTATTTTATTTATATTTTTCTTCACCTCACACACCCACCTCACCTCTCCCTTTCTCCACCCTCTCTCTCTCTCTCTCTCTCTCTCTCAGAAACATCTCACCTTACTGCGTCAGTCATGCGTTACCATTTGACTTGGAGGCACAGACAATGCTGATGAGAATTACGAGGAAGGCGGTGATGTCGGTGACCATGATCATCACGTTCATCATAGTTGATGACAACAACGACGACGACTACGATGACAATGACGACGACGACGACGACGACGACGATGATGATGATGATGATGATCATGATGATAACGTCCATGATACCGATAATGACGTTAATAAAGATGTTTACATCATAATTCTTTCTACCATAGGTACAAGGCTAGCAATTTCGTGATATCAAATGATACTTCTTTATTCTCTTCGAAAGGATGAAAGACAATGTCGACTTCGACGCTGCTTGAACTCAGAACGTAAAGACGAACGAAATGCTTCTAAGCGTTTTTCGTGCGTGCTGTTAAGTCTGCCAGCTCGCCACCTCTCAATAACTATAATTCCTTCTATCATAGGCACAGGGCTGGAAATTTGGGAGAAGACACTAGTCGATTACATCGACATTAGTACTCGACTGGTACTTATTTTATCGACTCAGGAAGGATGAAAAGACAAAGTCGCCTTCTGCACAATTTGAACTCAGAACGGAAGGATAGAAGAAATGCCGCTAAGCATTTTACCCAGCGCGCCAATTATTTTGCCAGCTCGCCAGCGTTCAATAATAATTATATTAATGATAATGATGATAGTCTGGCACTGGCTCGCGTGGCTTCTGATTCTAACTAATCGAAAGTGTTATCATGAACATGTTTTGTCTTAGTATAACAGATGGGCTACAGCAAATATTCTGCTCAATACCACAGATTTGTTTGTCAGTTGTTTGACCATAACCAGTTGAGCATGTATCTTAGTGGTTGACGATATGTGCATCTCTGATCACGGGTAGAAATAGAGGGGGAGCATCATAGCCATGTGTTGAGAGGAATTATTTGGGGGTTCAAATAATTCATTACTGGAAACATATGGGCTTCGTTCATCATCCTTAAAGAAAGCTTATCCAGAGACCTTTTGAGCGGGATGGGCTACTCGGTCTGAGGAAAATTCTAACTGGTCATACACTATTTATCTTGATATGAGGTCACAAAGTCGCGCACATATGGCTGTGATGCATGTGCCTGGTGTACCCTTATGAGATGGGTAGTCATGATGGGCATGTTTGTACCTCAGTGTCACATTGATGGCATGAGAGGCTCTCTCACTCAATAATAATAATAATAATGATGATGATGATGATGATGATAATGAAGTCCTGGAATTTGTGGGGAAGGGCTAGCCGATTACATCGACCCCTGTGTTTCACTGGTACTTAATTTATCGACCCCGAACGGATGAGAGACAAAGTCAACTTCGGCGCAATTTGACTTCAGAATATAAAAGACGGACGAAATGCCGCTAAGCATTTCGCCCGGCGCGCTAACGATTCTGCCAACTCGCTGCCTTAATAACAATAATAATAATAATAATAATAATAATAATAATAACAATAATAATAATAATAATAATAATAATAATAATAATAATAATAAGCCTCATCACTAGCAGCAGCGTATCAATTTATTACTAATTACATATTCCACTCAAGTGCGATAAACAAAGTTAATTGCTTATGTGACTTTGTGTAACCAGATCCGGTCAATGGATGAATTATCGTTATTGACTTCAGGAAGGTGACTCCCTCTAAGCTATGTATCTATAATGATATTTTAGTTCGGCTCTTTAAGTTAATGAGATATGCATTAGACATACGTGGCGACTGCTGTTTACAATGCTCATCTGTTATTGTAGTTGTTATTTAGACATATATCAGTCTTGATTAAAGAAGGCGTTCTAGTCGTGACCATACCTGTTATATATATATATATATATATAAGATTACAGTTATGAAATTGTCCATTCTTTTTTTTTTTTAAGAAAAGATTGTATGGTGTGATTTCCATACGCACTGTTTACCACACTGAACTGTTGTTGATGTTGTTATTGTTGTTGTCTAAGTACATATCAATCCTGATTGAGAAAAGCTTTCCAACCGTGACCATGGGCGGATTTTGAAATATCGAAGACAACATTGTGGTTTCTTTGCTTTAAGCTTGTCGCATGTGACTTGGAAGAATTCGGTCGTAATTTCTAGCAGATCGAGCAGCCAGGTAAAAGATCTCTCGCTGTTTCAACGTTAAGCTATAATAACTAATGATATCTAATCACGTGAGCTTTATCTGAGGCACACGTGATTTCGAATTTCCATCGTCCATTATGATGGAAATTCGAAATCTCGACTACTTAGTCAGGAGGCTCATGATATGATAGTTCATTTTCTCCGGTTTACGAAGTGTTCTGTTTAACCCTATATAGCGACATAGATCTTAGAGGTACTTTACTATCACATGTACTTATCAGAGCAAGATGCACCTTATAACACCCCTGTATGTTTACTTAGACCTAAGGGATACGATACTTTTACATACAGTTACTTCCATTTGGGTTTGCTCTATTTACTTGAAGTGAAGGCGCGTGGCTTAGTGGTTAAGATATTCGGCTCACGATCATAAGGCCATTATTTCGATTCCCGGTGGTGTGTTGTGTCCTTGAGCAAGACACTTTATTTCACGTTGCTCCAGTTCACACAGAGGGCAAAAAATGAGTAGTACCTGTATTCCAAAGAGCCAACTTTGTCACACATTGCGTCATGCTGAATCTCCTTGAGAACTACGTTAAGGGTACGTATGTCTATGGATTGGTCTGCCATATGCACGTTAATTTCGCAAGCAGGCTGTTCCGTTGATCAAACCAACTGGAACCCATGTCGTCGTAACCGATGAAGTGCCAGTCTTTTGAGGGTTTTTTTTATCTACTTAGAGCAGAGGTACTGTACTATCATATATATATATATATATATATATATATATATATATATATATATATATATATATATATATATATATATACGTAGAGCCAGGTGTGCTATAACACTTCTATGTATCTACTGAGAGCTAGGAGTAATATAGTATCATATATACCCACTTAGGGTTAGGTATGCAATACCACACAAAATATATTTACTTGAAGCTACAAAATATCTACTTGAAGTCCTCAAGGGTTTGAACTAACCACTCTTTTTGACTGGTTTCTATGTCGTCATTCAACCAAGTAAAAATAGCAGCCAAATCTCTACTACCATACACAAAGTGGAAATGCATGATTAGATTGTCCTCGGAGGAAATATATAAGATTACACTGTCCCCTTGTCTCCTGACTGCTAGCGGATGTGATCCTTTAAAGGCTGGCTCTTCTTTATGAATGGGTTTTAGCAAATCAGAACCTTCAGACGGTCTATGTCGTAATCAGCTGCTTTAGAGACAGATCCGCCGGATACTCGCTCTCCTACTTTGCGCATACCAGTAGTTTGTCCTGAGTTAAAGAGCGAGCCTCCATTTTGTCACTGGATCTGCAAGAAATGTCAACCATATCTGTTATATTACACACTACCATCTTAAAAAGCCACTTTAGATTATGTAATCCTATTTATATTGTACCTGAATACAAGACGGGATGGCCATGGCTGCAATACCTTTATTTATAGGTTTGCTAAATCAGTAATAATCGAGATTCAACAAAAAAGTAGCAACAGCAACAGCAACAGCTCTTGTGAAATTCAGAGAAGGTAAATTTGTTGCCTTGATATTAGCAAAGCTTACGGCAGGGTCGATATAAGAATTTCCACTAAATTTCCTACTTATACTCCACATCTTTCTCTCGCCTCTTCGACTGGAAATTTTTCATTGGACTAATCTATCGCAGCATGAGTTGAGAAGAGCCTCTTCAACCCTTATTCAGCCTATTCTAGAGTATCACTAATGAAAACTATAAATACCTCTGAAATATGCATCTCAGGTTCTAAATGATCACCTCCAATAATAAATAACTCAGAGAATTTTGAAGAAAAATACAAAAAAAAGAGCGAGAACAAACTTAACAGTAAAAATTACAGAAAACTACTATCTCAACATGGCGTCTTTACAATATGATAACGACTTTGTTAGAACAAAAATTGAGCTCATTAAAAATGGACATTTTCGAATATAAAATATTATATAAAGTGATTTCGCATATAACTATTCCTCGTGGGATCACACACGTCTTTCGGAAATAAATTGAAGAATTATTGATATCGCCGGAAGCTACTAACAATGGATATTGGGGTCGTACCGATTAGGGAATGGCTTACAAAAGTGTACAGCCCCTGGAGACATACATCAGCATTTGAAAACAGTTTTCAGACGAATTGCTAAACGGAATTAATCAGATACTAAAAGATTGGTGAGAAGGAAAGAATGATAAATTATTGGTTGTTTGAGAATGGTTTACTAATCGTGAGGGAAATACAAAGTTCTACAGTTATATGTACACACACACAAACATAAATTTACACGAACACTTGTACATATACAAATGCACATTAGCACATCTGACCACATACAGGCGGGCCTTCTGTCTCTCTCTCTCGCTCGCTCGCTAGCTTTATATATATCAAGCTAGCTAGATTACATACGAATACACATATATTCTCGAGAAAACTAACACCCACAAAAACCTCTGTGCGTGTGTGTATATGTGTGAGTGCGTGTTTGTGTGTGTGTATGTGTGTGCGTGTGTGCGTTTGCGAAAGAGAGAGTGGGGTATACGCATAGTTATTGATAATTTAATTTTTATGTATGTGTGTATATATGTACATATACAGGCTTACATTCTTATACATATATGTTTATATGTATGCATATATATATTCTTTTATTTTTTTAATTGTTTTAGTCATTTCACTGCAGCCATGCTGGAGCACCACCTTTAGTCGAACAAATCGACCCCAGGACTTATTCTTTGTAAGCCTAGTACTTATTTTATCGGACTGTTTTACCGAAACGCAAAGTGACGGGGACCTACACACACCAGCATCGGTTGCCAAGCGATGGTGGGGGGACAAAAACAGACACAAATAACATACACATACATATACATATATACGACGTGGTGCTTTCAGTTTCCGTCGACGAAATCCACTTACAAGGCTTTGGTCGGCCCGAGGCTATAGTAGAAGACACTTGCCCAAGGTGCCACGCAGTGGGGTTGAACCCGGACCCATGTAGTTGGCTAGCAAGCTTCTTACCACACAGCCACTCCTGCGCCTATCTATCTATCTATCTATCTATCTATCTATATATATATATATATATATATAT
>NC_068984.1:123419437-123421918 GCF_001194135.2 Octopus bimaculoides | reverse complement strand
TGTGTGTGTGTGTGTGTGTGTAATACAAATAATATGTTAGTATATGCATATATACGTACATGTATGTACATACCTACATCTACATGTATATATAGATGCATATCTGGGTACAGGACGTGGACAAAATGAGAAACAGAACATAAACAGAGCACAGAAAACACACATGCCACATAGAGAACATTTCCTTCATCAGCTGCCACCATTCTAAAATTAAGCGTTTCGAAGAGTTAGGGCAGGACGCATTGTTAGAATGGCTCTTCCCGCAGAAACAAATTAAATTTGTAACGCGGAGGAATGTAGTGGCGAACTCACAAGGCGTTTGTCAGCTCGAGGCTCCAGAAGAAAACGCTTACCCATGGTGCCACGAAATGCGACTGAACGCAGACTCACGTAACCATGTAGTTGTGAAGCAAGCTTCTTATCAGACAGCCACGCCTGCGCCACTTAATATGTACGTTCGTATATGTGTCCGTCTTTGTCTTCGTCTCTTGGTCTTCTTAAATACATTATATTATTAATTAACAAATTATCGTTTGTACTTCTGTTTGCTAGATCTCAAGTCAATAATTAGAAAGATAAAATATTACACTGATTGTGTTTATGTTTGTATGTGTCCAACTCGGTGTTTGTGCGCATAAGCGTTTGTACACGTCACTATGTGTGTGTATCTGACTTCATCGCATAGTCTTCTTTCATAGATTTTATTATCAATCAAAAAAAATATATTAGCTTTCGTAATTGTGTTAGCTAGATCTTAAGTTGATTATTATAAAGGTAAAAAGTAATATACTGTGCCTATACTTGTGTATTTGCGTGCGTCCCTGCTTTTCTGGTTGTGTGTGTGTGTGTGTGTGTGTGTGTGTGTGTGTGTGTGTGTGTGTGTGTGTGTGTGTGTGTGTGTGTGTGTGTGTGTAAGTGTAGCTAATGTAGACTTGCTCATTCCGCCTTGGTTGACAGCATGCAGTTCATTTTCCCATTAATTATTAGCGCATATGTGTTTTGTTACATAGACACACCTAAATGCATGTGTACTGTTTTTCTTGCATTTTCTTTTTGTTTGAGAAGTGAAGAAACTATTGATGCTGGGATTAAAATTATGAACTAAAGGATGTTGTTTTTGTCATTATTATTTAAATATTAACTAGTTTGTTTTTTTCATCCCAACAAAACACTTATGAACACAACCTTCATTTGTGTATCTTTTGCATATATTATTTCCAACGATAAGAATTAGAATCTAATACATACGAGGTGCGTTGAAAATGTATCCGACTTTATTCTTCCTGCGAAAACTAATACTGCGTGTACAAATCCTTTGGGTAGGAGGTGACGCCTCCCTTTCTGCAAATGGATGGAAATTTTCGCGCCGGTAGGTCGCGTTAGTTCCCGGCTGTTATGCCTAGAGTACTGTCGTGTATTGCCCCTCTTGTCGGATTTTCGTTTTCACCGAACGCATCGAGCAGAGATATTGCATCAAGTTTTGCGAAAAGCTTGATGATACTTAAGCTCAAACAATCCAGAAGATTCAGCAGGCCGTTGGCGATGATGCCATAGGCAAAACTCAGATCAAGTAGTGGTACAATCGCTTCAAACATGGCTGCACCTCAGTGGAGGGCGAGACACGCTCAGGCAGGCCATCCACAAGTCGAAACGAGTAGCTGATTGAGAAGGTTCGGCGAATAGTCATGGAAGACCGTCGTGCAACGATCCACGAAATTGCTCAACAGAAGATTTGTGCATGTGAAGCGTACTAGCGAAATTCGTCTTAAAGGTACTGGCGGAACAACAAAAACAACTCCGCATGGAAATCGCTCAGGACATGCTGGACTGTGCAAACTACTACTCAGACTTCATGGAGACTATCATCACTGATGATGAGACATAGACATATGGTCTCTGCTCGACGCATTCGGTCACCTTGAGTGAAATCATCTGTACTCGAGGTATACCAGCCGGGAACTGCACTACCCATCAGTACTCTAGGTGTAATAGCCGGGAGCTGCTGCGGCCTGCCAGCACGAGAATTTTCACGCATGCGCATGAAGGGTGCCGTCACATCCCACTCAAAAGATTTTGCTCACGCGGCATTATTTTTGGCGGGAAAAAATAAAGTCGTATATAAACGACATCGCTGAAATTAGAAGGGTTAAATAATGTACACTCAGTATGATCCATAGTGTTTGTTAGAAGGGAAAGCATTGATATTACCACTTATATATCGCTCAAGTTAAGGCGCGTAGCCTACTGATCAGGGTGCTGCACTCACGGTCGCAAAATCGTGGTTTCGATTCCTAGACCGGCGGTGAGTTGGATTCTCGAGGCAAAACACTTCATTTAACATTACCCCAGTCCACTCAGCTGTAAATTGGTAACCCAGCGACGGACTGGCGTTCTAATTCAGGGGAGACAGGTTTTCACCTGCCCACCTAGCCAGCGGGATGGCATCATTAGAAAGTTATAACAACACGAAGAAGCGCATTG
>NC_068984.1:123413454-123419427 GCF_001194135.2 Octopus bimaculoides | reverse complement strand
ATTAGAAAGTTATAACAACACGAAGAAGCGCATTGTGACCAGCGGTGTATGAAAACATCCAATACTCTTCTTCATATAGTGATATTACTCAAGCTCGCTAAATCGATAAACAATTTTTTTTGTCTTTTATTGGTATTCGTTGGTTTTTGGACGACCAAAATACTTTGTCTTACAACAGCGGTATTTAGACATATTGTCTGCTCCTCGTGGAAACATTAGAAATCGTGCCTTCACTTAGATGCATGTTATTCTTTTATCTTTTATCTTTTATCTTTTACTTGTTTCAGTCATTAGACTGCAGCCATGCTGGGGCACCGCCTTGGTAAAATTTATTTACTCGAATGAATCGACTCCATTATTTTTTTAAGCCTCATACTAATTCTATCGGTCTTATTCTTCTTTTTTCTAATATTAGGAGTGAAATTACCGGGAGTGGAATTGACTGGAAGTCAAATTACTGGGATTCAAATTAACGGAGCCAAAATACCGGGTGTGAAATTACTAGGAGTCAAATTACTTAGAACCGTGTATATCAATATGTGGAAGCACTTGGTTTAGGGGTTAGGGAGTTGGATTCATGATCGTAAGATTATGGTTTCGATTCCTGGACCGGGCGACGCGTTGTGCGCTTGAGCAAAACACTTTATTTCACGTTGCTTCAATCCGCTCAGCTGGCAAACATGTGTAATTCTGCAATGGACCGGCGTCCCGTCCAAGTGGGGAATATATACACCGTGGAAACTAAGAAACCGGCCCTATAAGTCTATATGACGCGGGAAGGAACGTTACTTCAGGCGGCGAGCCGGCAGAATCGTTAGCACGACGGGGTAAATGCCTTTACGTTCTGGGTTCAAATTTGGCCAAGGTCGACTTTGCCTTTCATCCATTCTGGGTCGATAAAACAAGTACCAGTTGAGCACTTGGGGGCCATTTAATCGAGTTGAGCCCTTCCCCAAAACTGCTGGCCAATATGTGCATATCACTATATACATATTGACATAGTTCGTTAAATGAGAGCAAGTATTTTTGAGTTATAAGGATACGGGACAACGAGCTAAGGGTTGGGTAAATGGTTGGTTCGTATCCTATTGCAATTACTATTTCTGTTTACAGCCGATACAGTCACTTAACGCTAAGTATAAATCTATACTACATGCTTTTAAAGATCAATACTGCAAGTAGGATGTTGCTTAGTCCCGAGTTAACTCCGATAGGAAAATACTTAAGCCACGGTCATACAGTATTTTAATGACCACAGGGCTACATTATTTAATGTATTCGTCCTGTATTAAGACGTGGGTGTGATTTAAGATAGATTGTGCTGCTATTTCTAGCTACCACTTATGGGTCCTTCTATGATGAGGTTGATTTGATTCTATATAAGTCTAAGTAATACGTGTATCCACTTTAGAAATTTGCTGAAGTATTCTTTTGTCAGACTAGCTTTATTCACAGCATCAACATATACGATACTCTTGTCAATTCCAATTCTTCACTAGTAATAGGAGAAATAGATAAACCATTGGTATTCATACTCCTTGCCTGATCGAGAATCTTTCTTCATTTGACTACCAAATATGAACGCGCGTAACATTGGCACGAAGTTTAGTGGCATTCCAAGTCTCATGGAAGGAGTTGAAGAGCAAAAAAGATGGACTGGGCGCGTGACACATAACGGTTCCGAGATGTAGATGCTTACTGTGACCACCGAGTAGAGGCCGCTGTATATTGCAGCAATCTAGACACTTAAACCGAGCGCAAACACCGAATGCTTTCCGTCACGATGTTCGACCTTATCGAAAGCTTTCGTCTCATTCAAATTGAGCAGAGCCCAACTCTCTCTAATCTCATTTATCTTTATAATGTATTATTATCGTCGTCGTCGTCATCATTTATTATTATTATTATTATTATTATTATTATTATTATTATTATTATTGAGTGAGAGAGCAGTGCATTCCATCAAAGTGACACCGAGTAAAATATACGAAGCCCAGTATACCCATCATGACTACTCGTCTGATAAGAGTGCGTGACGTGAACTCGTATCAAAATAAAACAGTGCATGACTTTGCAGGAGGAGCCTAGTTAGAATTTTCTTCCTTTCGAGTAGCCCATCCCGCTCAAAAGCTCCCTGAATGAGGGTTGTTTAAGGATGCTGAATGAAACACTCACGAGGTGAATTATCCAAACCCCCAAAAATTGCTCTCAACACATGGCTACGACGCTCCCCCACTATTTCTGCTCGTGATCAGAGATGCGCATATCGTCAACCACCAAGGGACATGCTCAACTGGTTACGGTTAAACAACTGACAAGAAAATCTGTGGTATTGAGCAGAATATTTGCTGTAGCCCATCTTTTATACCAAGACAAAACATGTACATGATAACACTTCCAGTCAGTTAAGATCAGAAGCCATGAGAGCCACTGTCTGGTACCTCATCAGGGCATTTATTATTATTATTATTATTATTATTATTATTATTATTATTATTATTATTATTATTACTATTTTCGTCATCATCAATATCATTATTATTAACAAGAACTTTGAGATGTTCGAAATGTTTAACATGAGAGAATGCTATTTGACTGCTCCGAAAATGCAATTCAAATCGAAAAAAATGGCTAAAATGCTGAAGAATAACTGTGTGAGTATTGCCTGAAAAATGTATTCAACATTAACTCACATAGCTTATGTATAGAAATCTCGTAGTAGCCGGTGATGCGGCATCCCATATAAAGAAACTAATTGAGCACATTCCATATCAACACTAGTCTGATTCCGTACTCCACAAAATGACAAAGTATACAAATACAAACCGCCTCATTCCACCCGAAGTTAATTAGGGATTGTGTACTTTGGGGTCTAATATATTAAAAAAAAGTCCGAAAAATTGAGTTTTCAAAACTTGACATCGCTCGAAACAAACCGGTATCTGAAAAAAAAAAAATTAATGAGAATCTAAATAAGTGGTCGAACTTTACTTCTCAAGTCTTTCAAAAATAGAAATAATATAAAAATTAAAGATAAAATTAAAGGATATAAAGATACAAGTGGGAAATACGTTTCTACTCTACATGCCTACTCTACAGCTCAACTCTACATAAAAGCATAACTACAACAACAACAAAAAAACTAAGTACAATTTATATAATATTTGAAAAGGAAATAGCCTGTATATAAACGTAACGTTGGATCCCAAAAGGACTAACTGACTTAAGATACACTCACAAGGGCAAAAAATAACAGAAATCGAAATAAAACACTTATAAAGAAAAAATGCATTGTACAAGTATTAGCAATCAACAGCCCCAGGCATGCACACCCACACTAACCGTCAAAAAGAAAAGCAGCGTTGATAAAACTTTGGGAAAAGCCTATTGCATGCAAACCAACCAATATGAATTAGAAAATACAAAAAAAATCAATCCCTAGAATACAGAATACTGACCAAGAAGAACCAAACCTAAGCAACAGGAACAAAAATATAATTAAATGGAAATATGAGGAAAATTTATGAATAAAAAATTCTAAACGTCGAAGTCATGAACATGACAATATAAAAGAGAAAACAAAAAATTTAAAACAATAGATGATCGGCCTATCGGCTAATAAGGAAAGCATCTCCCAGTGATAATATTCACAATAAAATAGCAACAACAATAAAATACACAGACCTGACTATCATAATTGTAAACAGATACGAACATCAATATCACAAGGTTAAACGAAATCATACATACGGCATCTACTGTAATTACAAAAGAAAGTGGATGCTCTCTCAGATCTACTCATATGGGAATATCAAAACCCAAACGAACAACGTGGACAACAAATATACAGAAAAGAAAATAAGACAAAAGATCTCTCAATTCCTAATGAGATCAATAATGAAAAGAAAGAACTGAAAGAAGCAGAAAGACAAATGCTAAAGAAATATAAGATAACAGAAAAGAAGTCACTGAAATCAAAGAAGGCTTGAAACAAGAGATCTTCGTTAAATCACAAAGAGTATGTCGGCATAAAAAGCAACAATGATTTTTTAAACAAAACAAGACTCTAAGAAAAACTTTAATACAGAACTAATTAAAAATAAAATAGAAATCAATCCAACACCAACAGCAAGAGAAGTAAAATATAAATTAGCAATAGGTATTGATGAAGCTGAAAATAACACCTGACTGACTCTCTGAGAGGAAGGCTACATTAGTCTCCAAGTCGAAAGAAAATAATAGATTCTAAATACTAACTACAGACAAATAGCCTGTCTTCTGTAGCTTACAAAACTTTAGCTGTAATACTATTGGGGAGGATAAGCAAATAGATAAGAAAAGGAAAGGTTTCCATAGGAGAAGAAGGAATACTGCAGAGGTTTAACATGCTTATAAAGATCAATTTTTGATCAAAAAGATTTAACTGAAGATCGTAGCGAGAGAAAGAAAGATTTTAAGGAAAGCATAAACTGACTAACTGAAGGCTTTTGACAATGACCGCCACGCATAGATTCTCGAGATATTAATCATTTGAGCTAAGGTTTTTCTTTTTGAGAGGGTGTTTGCTGTTATTCTTGTTATTGTTATTGTTGCTAGTTTTGTTCCTGTTGCTTGTTATTCCTGCTTCTGCTGGGACGGAAGGCGCTGTTAGCGATAGCGGTTGTAGTGGAGTTAGTGAGCAAGATGATGCTAGTGATGGTGGTGGTGGTAGTGGTGGAAAAGATATTTCTGGTAGTAATGGTGATGGTTATGTCCTTTGTTAAAATCACCAAACGTCTGCTTTATTTATTCATGTTTTTGTTGTATTTGTTCTTTTGTTTCTTGTTTTTGTTTTTTCAATGACATCGTTCCTACCACCATATTTAAATTGCTGATGAAAGGTGGAGGAAGAGATATTGCAGTGCCACAATTGAAGGCGATCATAATAACGTCACCACCACTGAAGAGGGAAATGCTCACTTCATATCTCCAACTTCCTGTTTCTGTTTTGCTCTTCCCTTTAATGTCTTTCTTCTTCATCATAAACAAACGACGCCATTGAAACGACCAGCGTATACAGCGCTGCTGGTCAATTCTGCAACAAGACAGAACACATTAACGGCAAAAAAAATAATAATAATAATAAATGGTTTAAATGGGCAAAGTCGACAACAAATATAACTAATCTTCAAAGCTATAGGAAATTGTGACTCACTGTTCGATAACAACAGCAACAACAATAAAAAGAAACGACTGTTTTTATTTGCCGCTATTGTTGTTGTTGTTGCTGCTGCTGCTGTTGTTGTTGTTGTGGTTGTTGTTGTTGTTGTTGTTATTACGACGGTGACTACGTCAACTGAAAGAGTTCAATTTACATTAACCTAAATAACTGATTAGTATTCAAAAGTAACTGAAGTCAAATCCGGTTTTATAATCGAACACTAAGAGCCTCAATCACGAAATATGCCGTCACGGTGCAGATGACAGTAACAAAAGACAGTATGATAACTAATGGGAGAAAAAACTTAGTCGAGGGCCATATGGACTCATACATAGATACATACATAAGCAGTGTGTAGGGGAACGCAAAGTAAACGTGATGTAGATAACATAGAGTAGTGCTCAAATGGATCATAACTTAAACTCCAACCTTTTCCTCCAGAGCCTCTTACACTTAAAGTTAGTGTTAAGAAAGATCCCTCGTTATGCTTTTCTGTTATATAACTCCAATTACTTTCTGTATTCCGTAATCTGTAATTTGCATTCCATACAATTATAAGCATTAAGCATATCTGTGTCTATCTGCCTTTCTACCTAGGTATATGTTTATATAGATTTTTTTCTCTTTATTTTCTCTCCTTGTTTCATTCTGTGTTCCTTTCTGTAGAAGAGCGTAGGCTTGAAAACATTAAAGACTTTTTCACTTCCCGAGCGATAAACTAACACATCTGTTTGTTGTCTACACCACCTGTCTTCGTCTTCTGTTTTTTTTTT
>NC_068984.1:123410997-123413279 GCF_001194135.2 Octopus bimaculoides | reverse complement strand
TATATATATATATATATATATATATATATATCGTTTTTGCAGTTGGTTTGCAAGTTTCTTAATGTGAATTCGTGTGTTGAAGCATATTTTATTGTGTCTAGGGAAAGTCATTCTGTTTTATTGCCTTATTAATTAACACACTCACCGGTTCAATTTCCACTCATTTGCTGATTTATTTTTTTCTTAAATTTTTTCTAATTTAAAAAAAATTTTTGTTGCTTCTTGTAAACGCTTCAATAGTCGTTAACTCTGTCCATTATCCGAGTTGCTTTCTTTTTGTTTGTTTGTGCACATGTATGTGCGTCAGTGTGCATGTGTATACGCATATATATATATATATATATATATATGTATGTATGTATGCATGCATGCATGCATGTATGTATGTGCGTGTGCATGTATTCATATACAAACGTACACACATGCACACACATATATATATATATATATATATATATATATATATATATATATATAATTGTGTTTGGGGAGAGTCATTCTGTTTTAATGTCTTATTAATTTACACATTCACTAGTTCAGTTTCCACTCATTTTTTTCTATGCATATATATATATATATATATATATATATATATGCATACAGAAACGCACGCATACATACATACATATGTGTATACACATGCACACTGACGCGCACACACGCACACAGACCAAGAAACAAACAAAAAGAACGGAGCTCCGATAATGGACAGAGTCAACGACTATTGAAGAGGTTGCAAGAAGCAACGAAAATTTTAGAAAAAAATGAGTGGAAACTGAACTAGTGAATGTGTAAATTAATAAGACATTAAAACAGAATGACTCTCCCCAAACACAATTATATATATATATACAGGGTGTTCAGGCAAAATGTTACTGCTTGCATAAAAGGAAATATCCCAACCAAAAACAAAAGTATTGTTGCAAAATGCGGCCTTCTAACACCAACACGTCTCCAATCGTCAAGTCAGCAGTTAGGAAACAGCAGGCCAGCCCAGTAAGCCAACTTGCTTAGAGTGGAAGAAGTTGTTGTACTTGGTTGAATCTCTTGTGTAACGTGGTTCTTTGTCGCCCGGATTTATTTCGACTGGTCACATCGAATCTTTACACCGACTGTTTTCGTTGCCAAATTCACACACACTCTTTCCGTAGCCAACTTCACACTTGCTGTCTTTTTACTGTTTGTTTTCGCTGCCATCTTCACACTCCGCGTTCTTTTACGCCGCCATCTTCACACTTCGTGTTCTTTACGTCACCAACTTATACTGTGCGCACCTTTACCATTTCAAATCGTCCACCTTACAGCAAAGCCGTACAATACAAAGAAAAACGTGCAGGTGATCAATAGCGTTATTTCTCCTTCGTAACCCTATTTTAAAGAAATCAAAATATATCAACAATTTTATGTCTGGGAGATAAGAGTTTACTCAAAGTAGCCGCCATAAGCTTCTACCACGGCCTCAAGTCGACTCTGGACCCTGGCGCATACGTTCTTCACTGTCTTCCTACGAATATTTCCTTAATCTTGGTCACCAGCTCAGCCTTAGTGCTGCAGACAGAGCGGTTAGTGTCTTTCTCAATCTCGCTCCATGCATAGTAATCCATGGGACTACAATCAAACGAATTAAGAAGCCAGAAAATAGGGACTGGTGAAGTCGTACAAATTCTCCCACAACCACTTCTGATCCTTTCCTGGGGTATGGCACGGAACTGACACTAGTCGCAGATTGCCCATGACAAATAGAAAACTAGTTGTAGTACAAATTTGAGTGATGCGAAACGAAGTAAGGAGTAGCAGTAACACGAGTTAAGGGTACCTGTGTTACGATTTAAGCGAAGTTCTATTACAGTCGTGTCCCACTGCATGGTTTGACTTCAATGTTGGTCTGTCCTTCTTTAAATTTCTTCATATGCGTTGGCGGGGCTGTGAGGTAAGAAGTTTGCTTCCCAATCACATACATGATTCCTGGTTCAGTTCCACTGCGTGGCACTTTGGGCAAGTTAACTTCTACTATAGGCCTCGGGCCGATTAAAACCTTGTGAGTGTATTTGGTAGGCGGAAACTGAAAGAAGCACGTCGTACGTGTGTGTGTGTGTGTGCGTGTGTGAGTGTGTGTGTCATTTCTTTACTACCCACAAGGGGCTACACACAGAGGGGACAAACAAGGACAGACAAACGGATTAAGTCGATTATATCGACCCCAGTGCGTAACTGGTACTTATTTAATCGACCCCGAAAGGATGAAAGGCAAAGTCGACCTCGGCGGAATTTGAACTCAGAAC
>NC_068984.1:123410376-123410816 GCF_001194135.2 Octopus bimaculoides | reverse complement strand
TGTGTGTGTGTGTGTGTGTGTGTGTGTGTGTGTGTGTGTGTTTACATTTGTGTTTGTACCTGTCTCCTGCTAGCACTTGACAACCGTTCAGCAAAAACAGACCGATTGAATAAATACCAGGTTTTACAATAATTAAGGTGGTCGATTTGTTCGACTCACACCTTCAAGGCGGTGGCCCAGCATGGCCGCAGTTCAATGACTGGAACAAGCAAAAGATAAAAGATACAACGCTGAAGCTCTTCACACCATCTTTACATCACTTAAAATTCATCTATCTATAGCTTTCTCTTCTTTATCTTTTTCTCTCTCTCTCTCTCTCTTCCTCTATATGTACATGCATATATCTATATATATGTATGTACGTATGTATGTATATATATATCATTCTTTCTTTCAGCTTCTCTCTCTCTCTTTCTCTTTCTTCCTCTTTCTCTCTTTCT
>NC_068984.1:123409857-123410366 GCF_001194135.2 Octopus bimaculoides | reverse complement strand
CTCTCTCTCTCTTTCTCTTTCTTCCTCTTTCTCTCTTTCTCTTCCTCTCTCTCTCTCTCTCTCTTTCTCTTTCTTCCTCTTTCTCTCTTTCTCTTCCTCTCTCTCTCTCTTTATTTATAAATTCACATTGAATTACTTAGTTATAAATCGCGTATTATTGTTCACGGATGAGTGGATACGTAGATAGTTATATGTTTGGTTGAGTGATTGGATATTTTGATGGATAAGTGGATTGCTGGATCGATCGATAAACAGATGAATAAGATAGATAGATAGAGAGAGAGAGAGAGAGAGAGAGAGAGAGAGACATACATACATACATACATACAAACATACATGGATAGATGGATGGATGGATGGAGAGAGAAAGAGGCTAGATAGATAGCTAGATAGATAGATAGATAGATAGACAGACAGACAGACAGACAGACAGACAGACAGACAGATAAACAAACAAACAGGCAGGCAGACAGGCAGGCAGGCAGGCAGGCAGACACACAGGCAGGCAG
>NC_068984.1:123402933-123409681 GCF_001194135.2 Octopus bimaculoides | reverse complement strand
TAGACAGACAGACAGATAGATAGATAGATAGATAGATAGATAGATAGATAGATAGATAGATAGATAGATAGATACGAACAGGTGGAAAAATGAATAAATAGTGTTACGGATATGAAATGTTTGTTTCAAACAAATGTCAAGTAAGTAAAACCCAATGTTCGGTTGGCTTCGCCTTCAAAACAGTGAATGGCTATTTTGTTCAGATGAAATCGAAAACCCGAACGCATTCTGTTTTGGATTGAAAAGATTTTCAAAACTATCTGCAGGAGAAATTGAATGAAAAGAGCCAATTCTTCCTGATTCTAACAATAACGGATGTCTTCATTGAATTTCTGCGGAAAAGAAATCGAAGAAGAGTGATTGTATGAAAGTCCTTTTGCTGTACATATATTGTTAGAACAATGGCGACAAGCGGATGACGGTCGCAACTGTGACGTCATAGCTGTAAAGCGATTTCTAGTGAGCTGATTGGTTTAACGAAATAATAACAAATAAAATAATAAATTAGAGAAAATACAAAATATCCATTTGTTACATAAATATTCGGGGAAACATTGCACGCCATATTGAATATGAGATCAAAATTAAAACCTTATACATAATATTTTTCATTTTTTTTCCTATTTATCTTCCTTTTACTATTTATCGTCTTTTTTCTATTTTTGTTCTGATGTGTTATTGCTTAGACTTTCTCCTTGCTTTTTTTCTTCTTCTTTCTGTCTTCCCTTCATGTATATTCGTGCGCACGAATGTTTTTCTATGTATTTGCTTCCCCCACGACTTATTTTTCAGTACCCTCCACGCCCTTTCTCACTCACTTCCCCATAATCGTTCTATAATCTCTCTTTCCCTCTCCATCTCCCCATCTTTCTCTCCCTCCCTCTCTCTTTCTCTATATATTTATCTATCTATCTGTCTTTTTTTTTATATTATATCTATTTTCCTGTTCTTCCATTTTTTTAATTCTTAAACAAGCACAAATACAATCTCTTTAATACTTCTTCCAATTACCTCCCACGTTGTTGTTTAACCCTAAGTCATGTCTGATCGATCAGGCCAATGATCAAATACGCTCCAACCTTGACCACGCCATCTTATTTACAACATATCTAAGGCACCACTATTCCGATGTGTCGTTTCCTTTGTAACTCACGTGTATGAATGTGTGCATGTGCATACATTTATAACTGCGTATGTGCGTATGTGTGCGCGCGTGTGTGTGTGTGTGTGCGTGGGGATAAGGGTGGGAAGCAGGCATTGCCGAGTAGTTAAGAAGTTCGCTGCACAATCATGAGGCTCTGGGTTAGATCCTAATTTAGAGCGTCTTTAGTAAAATGTCTTTTGGTATTGCCTCAGGTTAATCCAAGTCACTGTGAGTGAAATTAAATAAACAGACACTGTGTAGAGCCCCATCGGGTGGTCTGCGCATGTAATTCAAAGGACCAGCTTTGACACACAGAGTGTAACGCAGATAATACTTGAGAATTGAGTTAGAGAACATGTGTCTGCGGAATACTCAACCAATGAATAGGAGATCTAGTTCACTTGAATACTCGTGGACGAAAGGAAAGAAGATCCATTTCGTCAGATAGAGAGGAACACTACTCATACAAATAGCTAAATAATCACACACTGAAACAGAGAGCGAGAGAAAACGAGAGAACATGAAAAACGTCCGATATCAAATAAGTCAATGTCGAATCAGCGACGTCACATAGGCGACGCCACATAGGCGACGCCACATAGGCGACGCCACATAGGCGACGCCACATAGGCGACGCTACATAGGCGACGCCACATAGGCGACTCCAAAATGTCACGTACTCTTCTACTTTCCACCCCATTTCTGTATGCCTCTCATTTCTATATGCCTGTAGATTCTAGTGGTAGCCACAGACGAGACGGGCAAAATGGAATCAGTCTGAACATGAGAGCTGCTACGTTATTATTTAGTAATGTGAGTCTCGCTCAGTATTAGAAAACATTGAAGATATTGTTGGTGATGCTATTGCTAACACTACTGTTATGTCGCTGATGCTACTATCTATTGTATGTTTTATGAATTTTGTCTGGGCTAAATGGAAAAGATAGTGTCGTAGCGGTGTTATGGGGTTTTGTCAATGGACTGAGTGTTATGATGTGAACGTACATGCAATGGCTCAGGCATGTTCATTCTAAGTATTTTCGTTATGCATGCGCTCTATATAAATGCGGTTTGTATTGAGCGTGTGATAACACAAAGAGCACCGTTTCGAGTTCTTTCTACAGTGTGTCCACAAGGTCTAGGTACATGGAGTAAATAAAATCATAACATAAACAACTAAATATAAGAAATAATGATTTCTTAAAGTATGTGTTAATCCCCATGTACCCAGACCTTGTGGACACCCTGTAGTGTGTTATGATTTGTTGTGGATAGATATGTGAACCATGCAGCACTAGCATAATCCATGATAGGTCGAATGAGTTACTCATAATTTAAAGCTGCTGTTACTTTATGTTGGTTAAATACGGTACTTCTGAATCTTCTAATTTTATTTACGCGCTGTTTTGCTTTCTGTATTAAGTCTTCTGGTTCTATTGTGAATGTAAAGGTACCACCGTTACCTTTTACTTGTTTCATTCATTGGGGAGCGGCCATATTGGAGCATACGTTGAATGGTTTAGTCGAACAAATCAGCCTCAGTACTTCTTTATTTTTTAAAGTCTGCTACTTATACTATCAGTCTCTGTTTGTCGAGCCGCTCAGTTATGGAATCACAAACAGCCCAACACCAGATGCCATGCGGGGGTGGGAGGAACAAACTTACACACATTTGTGGGTGTGGGTGTGGGTGTGGGTGTGGGTGTGTGGGAGTGTATTATGATCACAGGGAATACTCATGTCAATTAATAAACACGTCTTCTTTGTCTGATCTTTTATAACAATATCCGGTTTATTAGCTTTTATAGCCTTGTCGGTATGTACGGGGAAGCCCAGAGAATCGATACATTTTCTCCCTCAGTCACAGCTTCAGGATGGTGTTTATACCATTTGTCAGCGGTTTTGATTTTATTATTATTATTATTATTATTATTATTATTATTATTATTATTATTATTACTACTACTACTACTACTACTACTACTACTACTACTACTACTACTACTACTACTACTAAGGCGGTGAGCTGGCAGAATAGTTAGCACACTGGGCGAAAGGCTTTGCGGTATTTCGTCTGCCGCTAGGTTCTGAGTTCAAATTCCGCCGGAGTTGACTTTGCCTTTCATCCTTTCGGAGTCGATTATATAAGTATCAATTACGCACTGAGGCTTTGTGCTTCCAATAAAAAGGACTGTTATTATTATTATTATTATTATTATTATTATTATTTAGTTAGTCTATGTGGTATTTATATATTGTTGAGTGTGATAATTGGTTGTAATTAATGTTGTTTGTAAGAAGAAAGCTGGTGATTTGGCAGGTGATGTTGTCTGTTGATTGGGAGTCAGATTTCTAGGTGGTTTAAGTAGTGCTGGAGAAGTTACGAGGTTGTCTCTAGGGAACCGAGAGGTGTTATTTACTCTCTGTATTAGACGGTTTGAATGTTTTGAGTACAAGTAGAAAGGGAAAGTCTTGTAAGTACTTGTTAAAATGAGTAGGTGAACGCAAACAGAAATAAACAGATTCTGGTGGTAATTCTTCCGGGGAAATTGTATATCTTAGATGTGTTGTGGTATACTACACAGGATTGTCGCGGGATTGGAGAATGATACCTGGCTACACAGCATTTTGCGTTGATTGAGTGATGCGTATTTCGTATCAGAAGTGGGTAGCAGGGAATGGAGTCGAAACGAAGTCGTTGTTGATATCAATGGTGCTTAGAATGCTGTTGTTGTTGTTGTTGTTGTTGTTCTTCTTCTTCTTCTTCTTCTTCTTCTTCTGTTTCTTCTTCTTCCCCTGTTTCTTCTTTTTTTTCTTCTTCACCTCCTCCTACTCTTCCTTCTTCATCTTTTTCTTTTTCTTCTATTTCTGCTTTTTCTCCTCCTCTTCCTTCTCCTCCTCTTTCTTCATGTTCTTTTTCTTCTCCTTCTCCTTCTTCCTTTTCTTCTTTTGCTTCTTTTTCTTCTTCTTCTTCTCCTCCTCCTCCTGTTTCTGCTTCTTCTCCGCCTCCTCCATTTGTTTCTTCTCCTCTTCTTTTTCCTCCTCTTCTCCTTCTTCTTCTTCGTCTTCTTCGTCTTCGTCTTCTTGCAGACGTCAAGCGTTAACGCCGTGGCTCCTGTTCGTAAATACTGGACACCAATACATACATAGTTACATGTAATCAGACCCATATACACAATAACATCCATGCCTGTTCCCATATGTTATTGTGCACAGTCATGTGCTTACACATTCGTGTATAATACATACATACATGTTTGCATACACATGTGCATATATTTATACATACAAGACTACTTTGTTGATCTTATCGAAATTCCAATGATGAAGCCTTGTTTCTATGTTAAAAACCGGCTCCTTTTTCATTAGAGAGAAATTTGAAAAGTATTTCCGGAAAAACACGCGCGTGCACGCACATACATACATGCATGCATACATATATATACAAACATACACGCATAGGCAGACAGTCAGACAAACAAATAGATAGATAGATAGATAGATAGATAGATAGATAGATAGATAGATAGATAGATAGATAGATAGATAGATAAGAACCGTCCTGTCGATGAATTCAAGTTCAGGCATAGGCCACTTTCAATGTCAAAGGTGAAGCGAATATGGAAAGCGAAAAATTTTCACAATCACCATTTAATCGTTTAATTATTATTATTGTTTTTGATAATTTCTGCCAAATTAATATATGTAGGAAATGTAGCTCAGTTACTCTTTTACTCTTTTACTTGTTTCAGTCACTTGACTGCGGCCATGCTGGAGCACCACATTTAATCGAGCAAATCGATCCCAGGACTTCATCTCTAGAAGCCTAGTACTTATTCTATCGGTCTCTTTTGCCGAACCGTTAAGTTACGGGGACGTAAACACACCATCATCGGTTGTCAAGCGATGCTGGGGGTACAAACACAGACACAAAAACATATACACAAACATACATATATATATACATATATACGACGGGCTTCTTTCAGTTTCCGTCTACCAAATCCACTCACAAGGCTTTTGTTGGCCCGTGGCTATAGTAGAAGACACTTGCCCAAGGTGTCACGCAGTGGGAATGAACCCGTAACCATGTGGTTGGTAAGCAAGCCACTTACCACACAGCCATTTTTTTCTCTTTATCTCTTTCTTTTTTTTTTTTTTCTTTTCAAAATTTGTAAGATTCTCTATTCCTTTGAAATAAGAAGGGAACTGTATCATTTTACAAGTGCTTTACAAACTTCTCGCGGTGCAAAATCTTTGATTAATTTTGTGAGGTCGTGTTCGTGTGTAGTATCACAATTAATATTCAGCATGGTAAGTTCAATCAGATATTCTTGTCCCATAGTTGAGGAATGATTACTTTTTCCCCTGCTTCAACACATTGAAATTCGTTTTCCCGGAAGCAACAGATGCTGGGAAAGTATTAAAAATTCTCAATGCAATCAGTATTTGGAAATGTTCCAACCAATCCCAAAGTCAAAATTTCCTGCAGTAATTTCTTTTGCCTGTGGTCCAATGTAAAGTTTACTGAATATATTCGTTTACGAAATAGAACATTATTTTCTAAGGTCTTTCGAACAGCTTTGTGAAACTGTTGTTGAAATTCTTCAGTAGCCAAAAGCAGCTCTTCAACACATAAATTATCGAATATCCAAAGAAATTTAAAGTGAGTACAAATCAATTGAAACGACTCAAATCTTTGTGCAAAATTCACAGTTAATAGAATCGAAAACAACAGAGAAGATGGTATTCGGTGCCAGACAGGGTTGGTAATAAACGATGAATAGTAAACTTCAATATTATTCTGAAGTTCTCGGCTAATACGTCTATGTATTTGTTTTGAAAGATTCCTGATGTGAAATTGTGTGTTGAATATTGTTATATTCTGGGATGGTCATTTCGGCTAATTGTTTAGATTCTGTCAGATTTGTCGAATATCATTCATAATATTGTTTATTATAACCTTCTCAAATTGATATTGAGAAGGATAAAATGAATGAATCCATTCTTCATGTACCCTACCTGTTCGGTGGATCATCGTCAGTTAGCTTTTAGTATAAAGATAGCAACAGAAAGTATTGAAAAGTAGACATTTACCTAAAAAAAAAGTCAATATAAAGTTTATGACCCGTTAACTAAAACATTAAAAAGAAACAGCCTACTGGGTGTAAAAAACAACTGTGTAGAAAGCGAATATGAAAAAAATTGGTGCAAACGAATGTGGTGGGGTGGGGAGAGGAGTTTCGGAAAATTCACAAGAACCGATGTTTCCCTCATAGCTTTCAGGAAAATGGATATATATATATTGATGAAATTTTATAGAAATACCGTTCAAATGGCACAAATTACGATTATAAAGAATTTCTGCGGAAATTTTTTTTCCCAAGCGGTGAGGAGAGGACTGTTGGAAAATTCACACGATCCGTTTTTTCTCCTCATAACTTTCGGGAAAGTGGATATCTTTTCATGAAATTTTACAGAAACACCTTTCAAACAGCATAGGTTATGATTATAAAGAAATTTGTGGGGAAAATGTTTTCCGGAAGGCTGGGGAGAGGACTGTCTCAAAGTTCACACGGTCTGTTTTTTTCCCCCTTATAACTT
>NC_068984.1:123399715-123401139 GCF_001194135.2 Octopus bimaculoides | reverse complement strand
TATATATATATATATATATATATATATATATATATATATATGCACATACACACACACAGATACTCATATGTGTACGCAGAAACATACACACACATGCACGCTCTCCCATACATGCATATATGAATATGTTGTATGTACAAAATATTCTCTAAATAATTTGGATACAGCTGTACTGATCTCTTGATGAAACATCAGGCAGGTTGCAAATAAACATCGAAGTATAACTTTGTGTATGTGTGTATGTGTGTGTGCGTGTGTACATGTGTGCGTGTGTGTGTGTGTATGGGTATGGAATTAAGAATTTTATTACATTAGATATATGTTATGAACCGTCAAAAGGAAAAGAAATTCGTTTCTATAAATTCATTGGAAAGAACGTATGGAATACTGAATCGATGATTTGGTAAGTCTACTGAGAAGCATGTTTTGGAATAATGGGTGAAGTTCATTTAGTGCATATTATACAGACAGACAGACAGATAGATAGATATTTTTAATCTTTTTTTTATCTTCTTTACTTGTTTTACTCATTACACTTCGACAGCGCTGGGGCATCACCTTGAAGAATTTTCAGTCGAATGAATCGACCCCAGGGCTTATTTTTTTCTTCTTCTTTAAGCCTGGTACTTATTCTATCGTTAAGTTACGGGGACATAAACACACTAACACCTGTTGTCAGGCAGTGGTGGTGGAACAGACACAAAAAGACACACGCACACACATATATATAATATAAATAATATATATGCGTATGTATATATATATATATATATATATATATATATATATATATGTATATATGAGTACAGGATGTCACCAACTGTGTAAACAACACGAAATACGAAAACAAACGAGTTAAATACGCAAACGAGAAAAAAAATGGAGGACAGGATAAGTAAACACAGAGAACAACCCTTCATCAGTTGTTGGTTGTCTATTTACTCCTCACTTCGAACATTTAATTACAATATAAGTCTTCAAAGACAGTTGCTCCAGTAAATTCTAAGATAAAATTTACGATTTATGGAGAGTCAAAGTTGGGAACAAATGCAGGACAGTGGAGACATACAAGAAAACCGAACGAAAAGAAACATGGAGGGTCATTAGACCAGAAAGACAGGGAAATAGTGAATTCTGGGAGAAATATTTTCTTTGAAAAGAGAAAAGATAGAAGAGAGAACTTCATGCAGGAAAAGAAAGATGGACGATGGTCACGAGTGAGCAACGAGAGAGAGAAAAGAGAAAGGGGGGAGAGGGAGAGACAGATAGAAAACGGTGAAAGACGTGGGGAGAAAAAGGGAATTAGAGAAGGATGGAGGAAGAAAATAGAATAGAGTAGAGTCGGATCAAAAACGTGAAGTTAAACTTACTTGGAAATGGATGCGTGGCGTTCATTTAAATAATAACATAAATAATGTATATAT
>NC_068984.1:123396212-123397549 GCF_001194135.2 Octopus bimaculoides | reverse complement strand
TTCTTCTTCTTCTTCTTCTTCTTCTTCTTCTTCTTCTTCGTCGTCGTCGTCGTCGTCGTCTTCTCCTTTTTCTTCTTGCTGCTAATGGTCATGGATTGTTGTTATTGCTGATGCGAATGTTACTGATATTGTAGTTGAGAACGACAATGACTTTTTTGTTGTTGCTAGTGGTATTGTTCCTATTATTGCTATTGATAATGGTGGTCTGTTGCTATTGTTGCGAATTGTGATATGAAAGTCGCTGTTATTATTGCTGTTGTTGCTGCTGTTGATGCTGCTGATGATGTTGCGAATGATGATGGTGTTGATGTTATTGTTGACGCAAGTGTTACTGGGATTGTGCTTCTTACGAATGACAATGATCTTTTTGCTGTTGCGAATGGTATTGTCCCTTCGTTGCTACTGAAAATGGTATTGTGGCTATTGTTGTGGTTTTTGTTGTTGCTGCTGCAGCTACTGCTGTGAATGTTAGTGATGTTGGTGTTATTGTCGATGCGAATGATAATGGTGATTGTGTTATTGTTGATGCGAATGTTACTGGTATTGTAGTTGTTGTTAACGGCAATGATCTTTTTGCAATCGTGAACGGTATTGTTGTAGTTGTTACCATTGGTAATGGTACTGTTGCTATTGTAAATAGTAATTAACGATCTTCACGTTGCTGTAACTATTGTTGCTATTGCGAATGATAACGTTGTTGCTATTGCTGCTGCTGCTGCTGTTGCTGTTGTTTTTGTTGTCGTTGTTTCGAATCTCAAAGTATCATTTGCTGTTGTTGCTGTGAACGATAATAATATTGTTGCTATGGCGTGAATGATAATGATACCGCTGTAGCTATTGGTGTAGTTGTTGCTACTATCACTACCACCAAACAACATCACCACCACAACCACTATAACCATCATCATCACAATCACCGTTACCACCACAACCACTACCATCCCTACTACTACCACCACCACCACCACCACCAACATAAAAGTTGCTACTATCAATGACAATAGAATTCTTGTTGCGATAATGTTATTGTCGTTGTTGCTGTTGTTGCAATGTTACGTTGTTATTGTAATCCCTTTGCGGTTCATTGTCTGGTTGCTGCAGTTGTTGTTGTCGTTGTTGTTGATGCCTGCTTTTGTTTCCTTAATTGTTATGGCTTTTCGGTCGTAGTTGCTGCAGCTGGTGTTGTCGTTGCTGTTGTTGTCGTAACAGTTGTTCGTGGAAGTGGTCCTAGTGCTGGCATTGTTATCGCTGTTATTCATCCAGTTGTTCTTGCTGTTAATGCTAATGGTAATTTATTTTATAGTTCTCTGCGTTTCTGCGGTGGTGTTGGTGGAGAT
>NC_068984.1:123394178-123395450 GCF_001194135.2 Octopus bimaculoides | reverse complement strand
TATATATATATGAATATATATACACACACATGTATATATATATTACTTAAGGGTTTCATGTTTGTGAAGGTTTTGTTACATACATACACACACATACACACACACACAAACATACACACACACGCACACATCGTGTATACTTAATGATCTCAGAGTACATATACATCAAAACATATGTATACACGTATTTATGTACAGATGATATACATACAGGCACACACATATATGCATATGCATGTATGTCTGTATGTATGTATGTACGTATATGTATGTATGTATATATATATATATAGATAGATAGATAGATAGATAGATAGATAGATAGATAGATAGATAGATAGATAGATAGATGCACGCATGCATGTATGTATGTATGTATGTATGTATGTTTGTGATGCTGATAATAGTGTTTTGGATGCATATGTTTATGTATGCTTGTATGTATGCATTTATATGTATGTATGTATATATGTATGTATATGTTTGTGCTTGTGTATGTGAAAGTGTGTGTGTGTGTGTGCGTGTGTGTGTGTATATGTGTACGATTATAACGACAGCAATAGAATTAGAAATGCAATCTGCCATAAAAACTGTTCTAAAATGGCGGCCAATGAATGAAGTAATCGATGAGGAAATGTAAGGTGTGTGACGGGGGGCGGGATGAAGATGCTGGCAGATGTAATTGTTTTACAGGTGCTGTTGCTGGTGGTTGGTGTTTGTGGTGCAATTTACTGTGGCGATGATGACGGCTGTGACGATGGCAGCCGTGTTGACAGTCGTGGTAGTGTTGCTGCTGTTGCTGATATTTGTGGTGGTGGTGGTGGTGGTGGTGGTGGTGGTCCCGGCCGCCGTCGTTCTGGTCGTGTTAATATTTATAATGGTTTTTAGTGGGGATAGTGAAAGTGATCGTGATGATGATGATGATGTCTGGTGGTGGTGGTAGTGGTGGTGGTGGTAGATGACAGTGATGACGATGATGATGACGATGACGATGACGATGACGATGATGACGACCGTGATGATGATCACCGTCATTATGATAAGCATATTATCAAGACACCACAACGCACACACCACTTCCATCTGTACAACCACGGTCACCACTTCAGCCTCTGTGTTGGTTATTGTTGGAGACAGTAGTAGTAGTAGTAGTAGTAGTAGTAGTAGTAGTAGTAGTAGTAGTAGTAGTAGCGGCAGCATCGGTGGCGGCGACGGTGGTGGTGGTGGTGGTGGCGGCGGTGGTTGTAGTAGTAGTAGTAGTAGTAGTAGTAG
>NC_068984.1:123392761-123393948 GCF_001194135.2 Octopus bimaculoides | reverse complement strand
GTGGTAGTAGTAGTAGTAGTAGTAGTAGTAGTAGTAGTAGTAGTAGTAGTGATTGCAGTAGTTTTGGTAGTAGTAGTAATAGTAGTAGTAGTAGTAATAGTAGTAGTAGTAGTAGTAGTAGTAGTAGTAGTGATTGCAGTAGTTTTGGTAGTAGTAGTAGTAATAGTAGTAGTAGTAGTAGTAGTAGTAGTAGTAGTAGTAGTAGTAGTGATTGCAGTAGTTTTGATAGTAGTAGTAGTAGTAGTATTTGTATTTGTAGTGGTGACAGTAGAAATGCTAGAGGAGGTCGCAGTAATTCTAAAGGTATTAGCATGTTGTCGGCATTGTTGTTGTTGTTGCTGCTGCTGCTGCTGCTGCTGCTGCTGCTGGTGATGATGATGATGATGATGATGATGATGACGACGACGATGTTGGTCGAACATATCTGATGAGGTCGAACATACGTGATCAAGATGAACTATGACCTGATCACGATGAACATATCTGACCAAGATGAACTATGATCAAAAGGCATTGCAATAACGGCTACCATGTCTTGTTTTTCAGCTACAGGGTATTTCGGATCATATCTAATATGTCCCAGGGTGAAATTCGAAGGAACTCTGGCTGGTGTTTCCACCAGGTCAAGCGACCTCATACAGCCTCCCTCGTTGATTTGATTAGTGATAATTATAGCAACGATTCTTTCTGCTAAAGACACAACTCCTGCAATTTGAAGGGATAAAGCTAGTGGATTATATCGTCCCCAGTGCTCGACTGGGACTTATTTTACCGATCCCCGAAAGCATAAAAGCGAAATTGACCTCGACAGAATTTGAACTCAGAAAGCAAAATATGAATTGCAGTAAAAACAGTGTTTTAAGTGATTATTGTAATTGATGGCTTGATGTTGATCAGCCCTGGTCTAACAGACGTCTATGATTAAAAGTTCAAGCAAGAGACAACAAATGAATATTCATGAGGTGGGTGGAACAACAGACGTGAATATTTGTTGTCGCTGTAAGTGTCAATTTTCTGCTCAGCGTGATTTGAACCGACCAATGGAGATCCTCAAAATATTTTCACTCAGGAACTATGTTCTCTCTAATCACTCTGACTCGACACATCTGATAAACAAAGCGCGCGTGAGTGTGTGTAAGTGTGCGTGTGCGAGTGTGTATACCAGTACATATGTCTACATACATATA
>NC_068984.1:123387768-123391978 GCF_001194135.2 Octopus bimaculoides | reverse complement strand
TATTCTAGTTCGGAATAAAAGACATGTTGGGTACAATTGGAACACTGTGTTTTTCATAGGTCTGCTCCTTCCAGGTTGATTTTGATCAAGCAGACCAACAACGAGACTACACCACCACCAATAACAACAACAATAACAACAACAACAGCTACAGCGAAGGCTGCAGCAGCACCAAGAGTAGTAGTAGTAGTAGTAGTAGTAGTAGTAGTAGTAGTAGTAGTAGTAGTAGTAGTAGTAGCAGCAGAAGTATTAGTAATGTTAGTAGTAGTAGTAATATTAGTATTAGTATTTTTAGTAGTAGAAGTAGCAGCAGCAACAACAACAATAATAACCGCAACAACAGCAACAACAGCAACAACAGCAACAACATCATCAGCAATAACAGCCTACATGTATTCAAGTTGATTATTAACTCCGTGAGCTTCACTCACCTGGTGAAGTCTGTTAAAATGAATTACACTGAAGTGAGATCACCATAAAACGCAAAATACAGGACGCATATCAACAGAGACTAATACCTAAAACAATAGGCAGGTCATATAATCACGCAACGCATCAGTCATATCTGCATGTAGATCACCATCTCGATCAGTGCTCAGATCAATGTACCGGTCGAGAGGCAGATCAGTTGATAGATCGACGCACCAGTGGAAGTTGATACAGATCAAAACGTACACAGACGGTTATTTAATCATACAAAATATCACTAGTATTAACAGTGAGAACACCACTTAGAACAATACTCGGATCAATGTATATATCCGTGTACAGGTCAAATGGCAAATTAGTACGTTGATCAACACATTAGCAGAGGTGAAAGACAGATCAAAATGTAGATCAACATAAATACAAAGATTAACATAAATACAAAGATCAACACAGATCAAGGTAGGGATCAGTATATATAGCTCAATATACAATTAAAAGCACAGATCAACAAATAGATGAACACATGGATCACTACATATATGTATACTCAGATCAAAGTTCTGAATAACTTATAGAAAAATTCCTTGATCAGCACACATGTCGACACACGTATGAACATACGTACATATCAAGTCAAACATTAACACACGTTTATCAACCATTTTTGCGTATATGTCTGCTCGATGAAGGATGATGTGGGAGTCTGCTAAAAACAAAATCAACAAGCCACAGGAGTTCAAGCTGAACATCTGCTAGATCAACCTCACTGATCAACATATATATCAACACACAAATCAACAAAGTGATAGTTGCACAGTTCAACACACTAATGAAGCATAGATCAACTCGCAGATCAACACACGTATCACTTCAAAGGTCAACAGATAGATATTAGCATATCTATAAATACACTGACCAGCACATCGATGAACACAAAGTCCAACACACAGATGAACATATTGATCAGCATATTGATCAATATAGAGATCAACGGGCAGAGCAATGCAGATATCAACTCAAATATCACAGGTGTCACCAAAGATCAGTATAGGTTAATACATTGGCCAACGCATCGATGAACTCAAAGTTTAACGCACAGATGAGCATATCGATCAGTATATCGATCAATACATACTAATAAAAACATAGATCAACACAGATCAACTCATAGATCAACAGGCAGATCAACGTATATATATAAAAAAGGTTCAACGCACTTATGTTATCACAAGTATCAACATAGATCAAATCATAGAATGATAAATTAATCAAGACATAGATGAACAGCATATCGATCTACATATCGATCAAAAACATCGATCAACATATGTAACACACATAGCATTAAGTCAATGGACACATAACTACACATATTGACATCCATATCAATACATAGATCAATGCACTTCTTAGCTTAAAGAAAGAGCAACAATTAAATACACACACAAACTACTACACAGCTCAACAGATACACTCAATCAAAGAGCAATACAAAATCGATGCCTAATCAAAAGAGGTCAACAATATGACCAATACGCATATCAATGCACAGACAGACAGATATACATGAAGATCAATAAACAGATTAACCCTCAGATCAGAACACAGACCATCACACGTATTAACTAATAGATCAACGGACAGTAAACCACAGTTCAGGTATAGATTAACACATAGACTAACTTAGAGATCAACATGAAGCTCAGCACCCATATCAGCAGATCTGAACATTTAAATCGACTATATGCAATTCACTTGTTGATTTGCGATTCTACGTGTATGATCTCTGTTTGTTCATCTATGCATTGATCTATGTATTGAACTTTGTGTGGTGATCTGTAAGTTGAACTATATGTTCGATCTGTGTATTGGTCTCTGTTAAAGTGTGGGCGTTGATCAACGTATTGATCTGAGTGTCGTTAATTAGAGTATGTATTGATCTGCCTATGTGTTGATTTAGATACTTTTTGATATAAGTATATGTTGATCTGAATATGAATTGCTTTGAATATGGTTTGACTTTAATATATGTTGATCAGCGTATGTGTTGATGTGAATATGTATATATGAGTATATGTTGATCTTGGTATGTAGAATTTTGAGTAAGTGCTGATCTAAGTAAGTGTTGATCTAAATATGCGTTGATTTAAGTATATTTAGAACCTTGTATGCAGTGATTTCAGCATGCGTTGATCTGCGTAAGAGTTGATCTAAGTATGTGTTGATAGAAGTACGTGTTGATCTGAGTATGCGCTGATCTGAGTATGTGTAGAACTGAGTATGCGTAGAACTTATCTAAGTATGTGTTGATCTAACAATGTTTTGATATGAGTATCTGTTGATTTAAATAAACGATGATCTATGTAAGTGCTGATTCAACTATGTGTTGGTCCATATATGCGTTGATCTGAGTATGTGTTGATATTTGTATGATCCTTGCATTTTTACATTTGTTGATCTACGAATTGAATTTGTATTGATCTGAGTGAAAATATAAAATTAACGCAAACATTTATGATTCTGATAACTGAGAAAATACAAGGAAAGACATTGGGGAAGAGGAGTGGTGATCGCTAAATCTGCCTTGTATCGACTTTAAATTTACAAACTGCATGTAACTTTATGAACAATGAATTTTGAAGAAATTAACAGCTGTGACAGCTTCCATCTTTCTCTACTTCCTTTCTTATAATGTCTCACTCAACAGTCTTTAGCGTCAATTCCTGTACCCGTTTTGAGATTGCAGGTTACATCCCTGTCACACTCAATCTCTTTTGAGATATCGCTCTTGATTCTATTGTCTTAAAAATTGAAAGGTTTTCATTTTAACACCTGCGTTAATGCGAGATCAAAGTGAGATGCATGCTGTTATCTGTTAACATTTGTTTGAAGTTATTTTCCGGCATGCTGATCTGACGAACAACATGACAACTATGCAGAAAAAAAAAGACTAATAGTAGTTGCCAGCACTGGTTTGAACCGACAAATTTCAATTAATACTCCAATTTATGGTATTGAGCACTTTTCTTTGTTTTATTACCACAAACACACACATACACACACATATATATGTATAGATGTGTGCGTGTATGTATATATATATATAATTTACATATATATAAAATTTACATATATATGCATATATATATATATGTATGTATGTATGTATATATATGTGTGTGTGTGAGTGAGCGTGTATATATATATATAGGCTCGGTGATGTAAACAGGAAAAATAGAACTCAAAACATGAATATATGTATATTTTCTATTGATATTTCCTAGTAGTAACAGAATGACTCAAAGGCCAAAAGTTTCGTACCGAGAGTTTCGTGCCAACGACAAAATTCTTGGCTCTTCTGTCACTCTGTTACTTCTAAACATAAAAGAAAATACACATATAAATATCTATTATATGAAAGTCAATGTCTGTGTGTACGTGTATTCGTGTATTACTTATAGACTCGAAAACTACTGGACCGATCCTAATGAAATTTGGAACACAAAATCCAAGCCTAGGGAGAAGGGTAATGCCGAATGTTTCATAGAATTTTGAGGGAGCATAAAGGGGAACAGAACTCCCTGTGAAAATTCATATGCTTCGGGTTTTGTTGAAATTTGAACCATAGGTATTAGAAATAAATTTTAAAATATATCCAAAATTTCCATTTCTTTGAATGATTCTAAGACCCACTAGTGGGGGCTTAACCCCCGAATTTTAGTCATTTTTATGGACCAAAATTACTGAATGGATCCTGATGATATTTGGAACTTATATTCAA
>NC_068984.1:123386103-123387417 GCF_001194135.2 Octopus bimaculoides | reverse complement strand
TGTGTGTGTGTGTGTATGTGTGTGTGTGTGTGTGTGTGTGTCCGTTATATGCAGCAGAAGCAAAGCCAAATTAGCCACGGTGTTTGTCTGGAGATAATAACGCTTATGGGCGTACTGTGATAAATAACAAAAATTTATAGCTAGTAGACGAAAATCGTTCAGCGTCGGTGGTGAGAAGGTAAGATCTGCATTTCAGCCTCGCTAAGCTTTGTCGGTAGCACGTACTCGCTGGTAATCTCAAACTAAAACAAAATCTGTCGGCATTGTTATAGAAATGTGTCTATAAATTTGTGTATATGTACGTACGTACGTGGTTTAATCAATAAGTATCCGGACTGTTGCCATAGAAATGAAACTAAGGCATGCAGTGTAAAACCGCTTGGCACAGATTGACGTTGAACTCTGCTGTGCATGTGCACTAAGTTTTAACATTCTAGCTTATTTCCACTGTTTACAGCAGTGCCTGGAAGAAACGTGTGTAGCATGTGACTGTCGCATTGACCATGACAGAAAGATACCTGCTCAGAAGCCTACGCAAAATTTTCAAACAGTTTTCCTCATTCACGACACAATGAAGGAGATCTTGTGTAACTGAAACTCGAGTGTCTTTTTGATCAGCTGAAAGCAGTTTTGGTACAAACTTGGCAGACACGCGTCTCATACCCAAATCTTCAGTGATAATGGACTGAACTGCACCGTAATTTATCTGCACGTCCTCTAATCACTCATGGATGGTGATTCGACGATTTCCCCTCACAGCTGCACGCACATCTGCGATGTTTTTCTAAGTTCTGCTGGTTGTGCGTCTCTCAGAACGTTCGCCAACATCGCCATTTTTTTGGCCATCTTGGAATCGTCTGAACCACTCGTACACTTGTGTGCGGCTCATACACACCTCGCCATACACTTTCTGCAACTTTGCGCAGGCCACTGAGCAGGTATCGCCATAACAACTTTCTCTGTCTTGGTCAATGCGACGATGACACGCTACACACCTTCCTTCCAAGCATTGCTATAAACAGCGGAAGTGAGCTAGAACGATAAAACTTTGTGAACATGCATAGCAGAGTTCAAGATCAATTATTGCCAAACGGCTTGACTCTGCTTGCTTTAGCTTCATTACAATAGCATATATGCGTACGTACAAACATTCATGCATGCATATATAAGTACATAAGGACATACATACAAGCATGCGCACGGTTTTGTCCGTGGGGACTTTTGTCCATTTTCACACTTTAACTACGGGGCTTTTTCCGTGGGGGATTTTTCCGTGGGGGGCTTTTGTCCGTGTGGGACTTTTGTCCATTTTCA
>NC_068984.1:123381590-123385919 GCF_001194135.2 Octopus bimaculoides | reverse complement strand
TTGTCCTACACTCGTTTTTAGCAGATCCCCAAATGGGGCTTATGGCAGGCAATGGGTTAATATGTAGTTCTGAAAAAGCCTGCGAGATGACTACGGTCCACCCATTACCACCATCAACTCCCTCTTCATGCCACCATCACTCACCCACCCATCTACAAAAAGACACACATACACACCCACACACACACGTACACACACACACACACACACACACACACACACACACGCATACACATACACACGCACAATAAAAACTATACACATGGGTAATTAGAGTGCATATTTATTTATATATTGATATCAATACCTTACAACTCTAGAAGTGTTTCTATACATCCATTTTTTTTTTCAAGAATAACGAATCATTGTACAATTGTAAAACATTATGCTAATGTAAATACCTACACACACATTTACAGAGATCATACAAAGTTTCATATGTGCTTGTGCGTATGCGCGTCTGTGTGTGCGCATGTGTGTGTGTGTATGTGCGTGCGTATAAACGTGTGTGTGTGTAATGAGTTTGAGAGAAATGCAACGTATCACGAAACATTATTTAAAAATTAGTCCTGCTGTAAAAACTGATTAAGCTACGAAGCTTAATAAAGACAGTTGTATTGATTATGAACTTAACTAGACGATCTTATTAGCTGTCGAATTATTATTATTCTGTCGATCAAATCATATCATCTTGCGAGGTCAACTTGTATGTGAACGGAAGGGTTTGGTGGTCCCGGTGGTTGTAGATGTTTCGTTCGTTTTTGTCTGTGTTTATGTATATACAACTTCTCTGAGTGGTGCATGCAAACGCGCGCGCAAACACTCACGCACACGCGCATCCATACAGATAGAGAGAGTGGGAGAGAGAGATAGGCAGACAAACATATAGATAGATATATAGATAGATAGATAGATAGATCTCTGTTGTCTGCTGAACCGTCAGCATGTCGAACGTCGAGGAAATTTTTTAATGGAACAGACTACAGGGTCACACGATATAATATTCTGTACTCTGTGTGTGTGTGTATGTGTGTGAGTGAGTGAGTGAGTGAGTGAGTGAGTGAATGCATGTGCGTATGCGAGTGAGTGGATGTAAGCATACATACACGCAAAAGTACATGATGCGTGTACGTGTGTGTTTGTAAGTATGTGTATAAGCATATGTGCTTTGTATGCATGTGTTTTCCTATGTGGATGCTAATTTATTGATTTCAAATTTTGGTACAGGGCCAGCTATTTGGGGAAAGGAGTAAGTCGATTTCATTGCCTCCATTGTTCAACTGGTACTTATTTTATCGACTTCGGAAAAATGAAGGGCAAGGTCGACCTCGGCGGAATTCGAACTCAGAACATAAAGACGGACGAAATGCTGCAAAGCATTTTTCCCGGCGTGCTAACGATTCTGCTAGCTCGCCGCTTTACAGATGTTAATATTTTAGTTTGAAATTTTGGCACCAGGTCAGCAATTTCGGGGAGGGGGCTAAGTCGATTACATCGTCCCTCAGTACTCAACAGATACTATTCTGTCGACCTCCAAAAAATGAAAGGCAGAGTTTGAACTCAGAACGTATAAACGGACGAAATGCCACTAAGCATTTTGCCCGACGTGTTAACGATTCTGCCTGCTCACCGCCTTATGAATGTTAATATATTAGCAATATATATGCTAATATATTAGGATATATATATATATATTGCAATTATATTAACATGTAATCGATTTATTCCCTCACCGAAATTGCTGGCCTTGTACCAAAATTTGAAACCAATACATTAGCAATATATGAAGCCATCCAAGGCGGCGAGCTGGCAGAAACGTTAGCACACTGGGCGAAATACTTAGCGGTATTTCGTCTGCCGTTACGTTCTGGGTTCAGATTCCGCCGAGGTCGACTTTGTTTTTCATCCTTTCAGGGTCGATAAATTAAGTACCAGTTACGCACTGGGGGGTCGATGTAATCGACTTAATCCCTTTGTCTGTCCTTGTTTGTTCCTTCTACGTTTAGCCCCTTGTGGGCAATAAAGAAATAAGAAACGTTAGCATGCTGGGCGAAATGCTTAGCGGTATTTCGTCTGTCTTTACGTAGAAACGCGAGCGTCCCACGATCGAATGACGTCATTCATTGCCCAATTTGTTTTCACACATGTTTCCACAAATAAACTTATTGGATATTTTGAAGTGAACCAAGGTGAGCCGTCAGAGAACAGTGATACAGTATGAATATCATTATTGAAAAGAAAATAGGAGCTAAATTATAGAAAGTAATGTTCTTTCTGTCTGTCTTTATCATTTATTTCTTTAAGTCATTGGATAATAGTCATGCTGGAGCACCGCCTTGACACGTTTTAGTCGAAGAAATTTGACGCTAGTACTTATGTTATTTTTAAGTGAAGTACTTATTTTATCGATCTTTTATCCCCGAAGTTATGGGGACGTAAGCACTAATTGTCAGGCGTTTGAGATGTGACAAACACAGACACAAAGATACACACATACGCGACAGGCTTCATCACAATTTCCGTTAACCAACAAATTTACTCACAATATATTGGTCGGCCGGTAACTATAATAGAAAACACATACCCAAGGTATCATACAGTGGGACTGAACCCGAAATCACATGGTTACAAAACTACCTTCTTATCCACACACACAATCTAGCTAGCTCGCTGCATGTTGCTTACCTGTTTGTGTCCTCCAGTTATCTTTCTACCTCTTTTTCTGTTAGACAGTTCCTTTATCTCTCTATATATTGTATATGCATAAAAATATATATACATTCGCACACATGCATTCACACATACACACACTTATACATACAAACATACAAAGCATATATATATATATATATATATAGAGAGAGAGAGAGAGAGAGAGAGAGAGTAAGAGATGTACACATATTGCATATATATGTATGTACGTATGTATTATGTATGTATACTAACATACACATGTGTGTGTGCGTGCGTGTGTGCATGTATGTATTCATATATATGCGTATATTTCTATATATATGTGTGCATATATTAGCATATACATATATGTGTGTTTGTGTGCATGTATGTGCAAATAAATAAATACGCATACACGCATCGCACAAACAATTATAAGAGCACGCACACTTACTCCATTGGGGTTCCTATTTAATGGATATTCTGAATTTCTCATCGAATTACAAACGATATTGCTTTCATTATCATAACGGTAATAATGGTAACATCTTAATCCCTATCCTACTCGTCCCCCTTCTCATCACCATCACTATCATTATGATTATCATATTCAAAAATAATACAATGCTAATAGTAATAATAATAGATCGCAGAACAATCAACAGACAAATAATGTCCTGTAAATACATTGTTTCCATCCGTACACTTCTTGTCTACGAAGTGGCCTCTCGCTGTCGTCTGCTTATGGATGAACAACGTCAAAATCGCAAGGCGTCCGGGAACTGATTTGAACTGCGTTGAAAAAGTAGTCGTCTGGACATGTACGGACAAGAGGAAACTAAGGATCATTTATAACCAATTGTTGGCGCCTAATCTCCTTTTTTTATGTGTGCATGTGTGTGCGTTTATTAATGTGTGTGTGTCTATGTCTGTGTCTGTGTGTGTATGGTTGTTGCTTTTGAATTAATGCTGTCTACAATTTCATTTAGCAATGCTGACTTTGAACAATTAATCAAGGAGTAATATTTCGCTCCCAACAGGCGGCCTCCTTATTCTTTTTTTCTTACTAAATTCTAGAGCAGCGAAAAATTAACTCCAAATAATTAAATTTTGATGATTCATCTCTCCATCTCTCCCGTTTCTTCCTCTCTCTCCAAACATAAATATATGTTTATGTATAATGGTATATATATATATATATATATATATATATATATATATATATTAACAAAAGTCGGGATGCGTGAAAAAAGTATTAAATACTACAAAACGTACACGTTGGACAGACACAAGAGGACCCTAATTCTTCATCAGTTATCGACCAAAAATACAAAAGTGCTAATACTCAGTTTCGGGTCTTTAACGATAAGACTGAGAAACTCGTATGTCGGCGGCTCCCGCACAACTTGCGGATAATTAGGGCTCGAACATACAAGATAATACAGGGTGGACGTACGAAAGTAAACAAATATAATTTCAATATATACATACATATATATACATACATACATGCATACATATATATGTATATACAAATACATATACACATATATATATATACATACATATGTGTGTGTGTGGATGTATATGTGTGTGTGTGGATGTATATTTGTGTGTATATATGTGTGTGTCTGTGTCTGTGTCTGTGTATATATA
>NC_068984.1:123372330-123378721 GCF_001194135.2 Octopus bimaculoides | reverse complement strand
ACACACGCACGCAGGCATACGCACGCACGCACACACACACACACACACACACACACACACACACATCCGAAAATACATGTTAGCGCGTTTTCAAGGCAATCCAAAATTAGTTAAATTTAAAGTGAACTAAGAAAATATTTCCAGTATACGAATGCATACAAAAAGAACGTTAAGAAAATATATTCTAAGAAAAGCTAGTTTAGTATTCAACTTTTAGTGACGTCAGTGGATAACAAAGAATAAAAAATTAACGTATGAATTCTACGTTACGACAGTTAGAAAGAGAGATTCGACGTCACGACAATTAGTTACCTGCTTATTAAATATGCTAAACATTTTTAGAAAATCTATGCTTATTGTATAATATATGAAAAACAATTATAATTAAGAATTGAAATATTTATGTGCCTTCCTAGTTTTGTGATAACATTTCCTTGTAAAATTACCATTATAATTTAATAAAATTAATCCAAGAATAATTATATAACGTATTTCTTCAAGGCAAAGATCACATTTAAAATTGCCAATATTATACAGTGGTCCGTAATTAATAATGGACCACTTTAAATCATACTTAATCTCTCTGTCTTTTAAATCCTAAATGCATTTACTAAGATTTGCAGAATTACTTTTTCTTTTATACTTAAATAAATGAGAATGATTATGAAATCTAGATTTCCAAATTGTAGCAGATAAACCTATTATACCCTTACATTGATGCACTATATTTTTCTTTAAACACTGATTTTTTAAAGGACAGACAATTTTGTTTTTATAATTACAGTCATTTATTCAATTGTATTCGGTACTCGTGGTTAAAAGAATTCATACAAGTCCTCCTCTCAGAATTAGGTGTTAAAGCAGGATTGTTGTTGTTGTTGTGGTTGTTGTTGTTAACTGTATTATCAGAGTCATCGAAATTTAGTTCAGGAAAATGATCATTAGAGTTAATTTCACAATTCACATAAACGATTTTACTCTTGTGTGCAGATTTTGAGTTGAAATTTTCCCTAATACATGAGGAATTACCTTGGATGTTTATTCTCCTTGCACATATCGGTGTCTGATTGTTTGATATAGTTAACCAAATTCGTTTAAAACTGAATGATTTATTGATATCTGCCTGAATTTTTTTAATTCCTTTTTTACTTCTTACATGTGTGTGTGTGTGTGTGTGTGTGTGTGTGTGTGTGTGTGTGTGTGTGTGTGTGTGTGTGTGTGTGTGAAAGACTGGAATTTATGATTGCGTGTAGAAATAGAAATGAACTGCAATTTTTTAAGTATTATTCTATGTAACTTCAACCCTAAACTCTAGCTTCTGACATAAAACCCAAACAATGAAACTCTACTGTAATCTGTATTGTAATCTTGAGAGGCGAATGAGTGATTCAGTGATTTCAAGAAGGAATCTTTATAGACTGATGTAGCAGTGTGTTGTGTCTGCAGAGGTCCACTCTTTTAGAGTTGTTTTGTTTCGGGCAATAAATTATGATTTTGCTGAAGGCGGTGAGCAGGCAGAATTGCTGCTAGCACTCCAGACAAAATGCTTCGGGTTCAAATGCCACAGGCGTCGACTTTGCCTTTCCTCCTTTCGGGGTCGATAAAATAAGTACTAGTTGAACACTTAGGTCAATGTAATTGATTTACTCCTTCCCCCGAAATTGTTGGCCTTGTACCAAAATTTGAAACTAATAAATTATAATTTTGCTTAGTTTCTAATTTCTTGAAATTTAACATCGCTAAGTGCAAGTAATTGAAGATATTTGGTGAGCGAAGTGATTTAAATACAAAATCCTGTGTATTCTAGGTGCATTTTTGTAATTTTATCAGGTTCTGTTGCGTGATGTGGATTTTATTTGGCCACCGAATGTTGAAGAGACAGGGCTGTTTCATTGGAATTTGTTAAGCATAATTCAGTTTTTCTGTCTCACTCTTGATCATTCTCCAACAAATCTGCATGATAAAGCAGCGGAGATCATACATATTCATTACCGCAGATATACAGGCGGATACGAGATTGTTATTCCATCTGAACGCTGGCATCCTTCGGCGCGCTCCGTTTTCTCTCTCTCCTTCTCTCTCTCTCTTCTTCTTCTTCTGCCTTCTTCACTTACACACTCTCTTTCCCTCTCCCTTTCTCGCTCTCTCACTTTTTCTCTGTCTCTCTCAGAGCCACACTCTCACTTTGACCGTCTGTTGACCTTGGCTGTTGGTCTTTTGTGTTCATTTGGCAGTCTTCCGTATCTTCAAGATACAGTTGAATGAGCTCAAAGACAAACGTGTACGTGACAGCCAATCGAGGTCGTCATTCAGACAAATCTTTTCTTTGTTTAGTTCTTGTTCTTTTTTTTTCTTTCTTTATTATTCCCTACTTTACTTCTGCCTGAATCCTCTATCACCCCCACCCTTCCTTTCAACCTCTCACTCCTGCATTAGATTTCTCTCTCCTCAACTCAAAGTGATCGATACCGATCTATCCCTCAGGATAGATGGAACCATCCTTAGGAGTCGATAAATATCTGGGGATCAAAAGAAGGTCAATGGAACTCTTGCGGTCGAAAGCTGACATTCGCATTAAAATAAATACCAAAAAATACATCAAATAATGCAATAAAATATAGTTTGCTGATGTGCATTACTTATTTATATATAATTAGCTTTCATTGCTTATTGTTTCCTAAAACATAGTTTTAATAATTTATCAATAGTTGGAATCACCAGACAGTGAAATATTATATGTAATACCTGTTTCCAAATGGGTGTCTTGACTTAGATTTTCTTCGGCCATATGCTGTTTTATTGTTTTTTATATCCAATAAACAAATTAATTATATTTTCTCATGAACGTTGTAGTTTTCTGGCCTTTAACAAAATTTTATGGCTTGCTCTCAGCTTCATGTTCAAGTGTGTAGGGAAAAATCTGACTTGTGGCAAAGCTAAGCTAAATATACGAGTAAGTGCTGAAATGTTTCTAGCTTTGGGCAAAAGAAAATACTGGAGGATCAGTTGATTATGATTTTATTCAACATATTTCCCTCTTAGAATCACACAATGCAGCGGTCCTTCAGTTTTTCTAAGCCCCGTAAAAGAACTCGGAAGGTTGAGTCTCCAGCCAGGCCTTTCGCTGCACCCTTAAAACCAGGAACTTTTCATCACCCACTCGTACTGGCTGCGTCACTTTCTGTGCGATTACTCCATGTTGAGAGCAAATGCAGTTTAGAGATAACCACCGAATGCTTAACACCCATAGATATCTGAGAGATGTAGATGAACTGAGAGATGTGAATTTGTGTAAAGCGGTCAAAATGCCTACTAATTATAATAGGTAGAAGCTGGTACTAAAAAGTTCAGACAATATTCACAAGACCATTGAAAATTTGGATTCATATCTTTCCTTTACCAATACATCAATATCAGCAGGTAAAAATGAATAGTACCTGTAATTCAAAGGGTCAGCCTTGTCACATTCTGTGTCACGCTAAAATCTTCCTAAGAACTACGTTAAGGGCATACGTATCTGTGAAGTGCTCAGCCACTTGCAAGTTAATTTCATGAGCAGGCTGTTCCATAGATTCGATCAACTGGATTCGACCCCCCATCGTCATAACCGACGGAATGCCAGTTAATCTGCTGTGGGGGAGGACTTGTATTAATAATGTCAAGAAATCTGCGAAGATGAAAAGCAAACTCATTCGAGTTTGCCTTTCTTGTAAGAAAAATAAAGATAATGATTCCTTTTCAGGTGCTGAAAGAAAGAAAATGAAATTGAATAAATTCAAAAACATTCTGTTAATGAAGCAGGGCGGAGGACATCATACAATATCTCCTTTAATATAATGCAGTAAGGACAATCGTGTGTCACTGGGGAAATAAAAATACGATCAATTAAAGAAATGATGGTAAACTCTTATGAAGATATTATTTCAGTCTATTCAAAAATGAATCCATTAAGTGGAAATACAATGCACCAAAACATTAATGAGATAGGGGACAATGATGTGGGGAACAACTTTTATATCAATGTTCTACTTATTTCAGTCATTAGATCGCGGTCATGCTGGGACACTGCCTTGAAGAATTCTTTTTTTCTTTTTATTATTCTAGGTCGAACGAATCGACCTCAGTACTTACTTTTCTAAAGCCTGGTATATTTTCTGTTGGTCTCTTTCTCCAAACTCTTATGGAGGCGTTGGATATTTGCACGTATGCATTCGTGAATGTACGTACGTACGTGTGTATGTATGTATGCATGTATGTATGTATGTATGTATGTATGTATATATGTATTAAAGTACTTCGTGTTACTGGTGTGGGGTTTGAAAACCGCATTTCTGGTGCAGTATCATTTATGATTGTCGCAAATGATGATAACATCTTTTACATCCATAAAAATGTTATGAATGACGTTAACGTTGTACTGCAGAACTTTAGTCCTTTTGTATCAAGTTTATAAAGTTGATGTTTGTGAGTAAAGCGTATATCATTAAATATATTTTGTTTGATCATGTGATGCTCGGAAAGGGAGATAATATCAGTGTTTGTTGTTTTATTCCTGTAAAGCCATAATTTTTAGGATATTTATAAGCTGTTAAATATTTCGGAGTCGTTGAGCATTGGTGTTTGAAGAAAGGAAGGAAGATGTGTGTTATCACTTTCATATGAGCTCGTATGTTCTGTAAAGGTTTTTGGAATATTCTATAAGAATAGATTGAGAAACAAAACGGGTCATAGGAAGATTTCTTGTGATACTCTAGGCAGCACATTGTGATATAAGTTACTGTAATATCTAATGTATGGTAGTACAGTCCACTTGATCGTAAATAAGTATCACATAGTGGTAGAACTCGCTGCAGAAAGTAGATATCATGCGTTAGTACAAAACAAGTAATTCTAAAATAAGTATCTTCACCTATGATTGTGAATGTTGGGTAATGACTGAAAGAGCACGATCGCCAATGCAAGTAGCCGAAATGGGGTTTCTCCGAAGGACCTCTAAGTAAAAAAGTAAAGTTAGCTTCTCGTGTCATGCTGACTCATGAGGCCCGGTTTCCCGGTTTCCGTGGCGTATAAATTCCCCATCTGAACGGGACGCCGGTCCTTCACAGGATTACTCATTTTTGCCAGCTGAGTGGGGTGGCGCAACGTGAAATGAAGCGCTTTGCTCAAGGAAAACAACGCGCTATCTAGTCCAGGAATCAAAACCACAATCTTGTGTTCATGGGTCCAACACCCTAATCACTAAGCCACGCGCCTCAACCCGAAGGATCTCGACAGTAACGTTATTCAACAGGCTCAAGGTGGCGAGCTGGCAGAGTCGTTAGCACACCGGGAAAAATGCCTAGCAGCATTTCGTCCGTCTTTACGATCTAAGTTCAAATTCCGCCGAGGCCGACTTTACTTTTCATCCTTTAGGGATCGATAGATATAAGTACCAGTTGATCAGTGGAGTCGGTGTAATCTACTTACACCTGCCCCCGAAACTACTGGCTTTGTGCCATAATTTGAAATCTTTATTCAACAGGCTACAGGTCGAAGATTAGGGAGTTTCTGCCGGTCGAGATATTCCTCCGCATTGAGAGGTCACAGCTCCTGAACTACGGACATGCGATAAGAACGTCGCAGGAAAGAATCAGAAGACGGATTCTTCGAACTGAGCTAACCTGCAGGGACCTAGAGGTGAACGAAGAACGAGAGGGTTGGATAATGTCCAAAATCTCAGTTGGTCACGCTTGGGAATCTAGCCTGAAAGTGTAATGATGGTTGTTTCTGATAAGACCCTATGGAGGAGGTGAATGAGGAATCTACTCCCAACAATCCGTCCATAAATAGTGAGCGAAGATGGATAGATAGATAGTACTAGAGAGCGGCACAGTTCAACACTAGAACCAATGGTAGAACTTTATTGGTTGGCTTTCAGCACCGAGTTTAGTTCCTATCAAGTTCAAAAGTCATCTGTAATAAACCAATGTTCTATTCACGTAAAGATATGTCTCTCAGCCACAAAACACTACGGACACCGCTATAAGAACAAGCCAGTAAAGAGGAGATGCAATAACTGGAAGGAGCAACCAAGTCAATAAAAAAACTGCTACATAGTCACCCAACTCACTAGAAAAAGGTAGTTACATCTCTCTCAAATTGTGCCCGACTATCTGAAAAAGAAGGATACATTGAATGATGTACTTCCGATTACACAATCCGTCCCTTCCCGGAAATTTCATTTTGTACAAAATCCGCTTAATTACCAAACGAAATTTCCCGGATTTGCAAAGGGTGCAGAGAGTGATAATTATATTAGTTAATAGTTTGGTATGGTGAAAGATGGAACACTGATTTCAATGAAGTCGAATATTTTTGTGTGTGTGTGTGTGTGTGTGTGTGTGTGTGTGTG
>NC_068984.1:123369226-123371853 GCF_001194135.2 Octopus bimaculoides | reverse complement strand
TTCTAGAGAAAGGAACACATATAGATACAAGGAGAGAAGAAGAAAAAGAATGTGTAGTGGCTAGCGATCTATCATGGCGATATATATATATAATGAAACAAAAACGCAATAGAGGACAATAAAACAACCGGACAGATAGACGATACAAAGGCGGACAAGAAAAACAACAATTAAAGGGGCAGGAAAAAAGGACGGTTCGTTCGTGGCCTTCTTTCGTCAGTCAAGTTACCAGATGTCCTTACAGTTTTGGGTAGTTACACTTGAGACTGTTCGATCTGGTTGCCCCCAAAAAAGTCTAAGCTAAGAGCATTAGATTCTTTGTAAGAAAGCTAGCAAATGTATGCGACAACAGAGACAAAAAACGGAGAGCATAGTACACAGTTACAAGTACAAACAACAAGAATCTAGCAACAGGTGTCTTTCGACTGACGACGAATCAAATTGAGCTGGCGTGTGTAAAGTGAAAGCCATCACTTCTGACTGTTTCCGGAAGTATGACAAGAAGCCGAATCCGGATGCCACGCATATGGGCTTCAACCATCTCCAGCCAGGACCACAGTTTCCGGCAGTTTCACATAGGTGTCTGAATTGAGCCTAAGACTTTGTTCAAAGATGTGGGCGGCATGACGTCACTCTGACTGGAAACACACCCAATAACCATAACAGTTTTGGAGAACTTGGTTTTCATGATATCCATGTCACATCTTACAGCTTTTGCAGTGTTCAAAAAGCATTGAGCCATAGTCATAATGTCGGCATTTTGTTACCTGGCGCGAATCATCATGATAGAGTTAACTCTTTTCCAATATTCAGATAGCTTCCAGTCCTCCATGTCAGCTAACTTCTTCTCAACTACAACTTTAATATTTATGCTCTCCAACACCATTGATTGTTCACTAATACATGAAGCTGTTCCTGACAAAAGTAGGCAAAAGATCATCAAATTTAGCCTGTACCGCCTGTATATTGGCAGCGAGGTTAAAGCTGTTTTCGAAGCAAGAGAAAAACCTGATGTGGTTTAATATTCTAAAGATTTTTGTTATTGAACAAGACAGACAAAACTGTACATATGAAGGGCAGCAGTCAGAGTCCGATTCGAACTTTTCGACATTGATACTAGTAGAGAAGTAATCCCATGTCACAGCAGGGAATTGGAGCAGGCAAGCAATATGCTGGTATGAAGAAGGTATATTTGTTGTTGTTGTTGGCACTCCGTCGCTTACGACGTCGAGGGTTCCAGTTGATCCGATCAACAGAACAGCCTGCTCGTGAAATTAACGTGCAAGTGGCTGAACACTCCACAGACACGTGTACCCTTAACGTAGTTCTCGGGGATATTCAGCGTGACACAGTGTGACAAGGCTTACCCTTTGAATTACAGGCAGAACAAAAACAGGAAGTAAGAGTGAGAGAAAGTTGTGGTGAAAGAGTACAGCAGGGTTCGCCACCATCCCCTGTCGGAACCCCGTGGAGCTTTTTGGGTGTTTTCGCTCAATAAACACTCACAACGCCCGGTCTGGGAATCGAAACCGTGATCCTATGACCGCGAGTCCGCTGCCCTAACCACTGGACCATTGCGCCTCCACGAAGAAGGTATATATGAAGAAGGTATATAGGTACAAGACCTGAAATTTTGAGGGAGAGGGCTAGTTGATTACATTGACCCTAATCCTCAATTGGTACTTATTTTATCGATCCCGAAAGGATCAAAAGCAAAGTCGACTTCAGCAGAATTTGAACTCAGAACGTAAAGCCAGAAAAAATACTGCAAAGCATTTTGTTCGGCATGCTAACGATTCTACCAGCTCGCAGTCTTAAAGAAGGTGAATTGTGAGAGGAAAGTTTTAAATGCTTTCTTAGCAAGAAATATGAGTGGTGTGGTTTAATATTTTTAAGATCGCCGGTCATGCGTGAAAACGATTTCAGTTATTGAACAGAAATGACAGGATGTCAAGTGTATGAAGAGCATCTGTCAGTCCTACCTGAGACTTTCCGACACGAAAATCGAAGGAAAAACGTTGTGGAACATATTGTTTTCTAGCAAACATCGAATGTATGACTAAAAAAGACGGCCATTTGCACTTCTATTTTAAATTGGAAAACAAGTTTCATAAGAGAATATATCACTTATAGAATTGTCACCTAGGGTGACATTGTCGAGAAACTACATTGTTGAACTCTGGGACGTCAGATTTAGTAACGTCATTGAAGGTAATATCAAGTGTATTGTATACTCAAGTGGCAGTAGACAAAAGTTGATGCGGCTTTATACTGGAAACAAAAGAATTATTACACACCTTTAAATAAACTGAATAGAAATCGATGCTCTAACAGGTTATGCATTTAGGTTAGCGTTATTGGGGTAAACTAACAACACCAACAACAGTAGCAGTAACCATTAGTTACGTTGTTTAATCCATATATTGACTAAAGCAATGTAAAAATATTTTATTCTACACTCATATAGCGTCTCCTATATTTATACGTGTAAAATATCCTTCACTCTCTCTCTATCTCTCTCTATCTCTCTCTCTATATATATATCTCTCTATCTCTCTCTCTCTCTCTCTCTCTCTCTCTCTCTCTCTCTCTCTGTATATATATATATATATATATATATATATATA
>NC_068984.1:123364545-123368488 GCF_001194135.2 Octopus bimaculoides | reverse complement strand
ATATATATATATATACTGTTGTGTCTTGGGAGAGTCATTTTCTTTTCGTGCCTTATAATTTAACACACTCACCGGTAAAATCTATTTTTATCCACTTATTTCTTATTTTTATTTTCCTAAAATTTTTGTTGCGTCTTGCAATCTTTTCAATAGACTTTGTCCGTTATTTATACTGCGTTCCTTTTTGTTTATTTGTGCGCATGTGTGTGTGTGTGTGTGTGTGTGTGTGTGTGCCTATGCATGCATGCATGCATGTATGTATGTATGTAAGTGTGTGTAGGTATACATGTGTGTATGCATATGTATATATATGTATGCATGTGTGTGCATCTGTATGTATTCTGCATATTCATGTGCTTGCGTGTCCGTGTTTGTGTGTTTTTTTTATGTATGTGTGTACATGTGTTTATATATGTATGCACCGCTGTCTCCTTGTGTGTGCATGTCTGAGTCTGTGTGTGTCTGTGTGTTTTGTACCATGGTTGTATGTATGGATGTGCATCTCCATACGTGTAGACACATGTTTCCATATGTGTCCTTGTGTGAAGTAAAGTGTGTGTATATATGGTCATGTGTTTCAGTATCCATTCGCGTATGTGTGCTTGTCTGTTCATATAACCTATGTACCTATCCGTCTGTATGTTGACCTGTTTATTTTCATATCCATATGCTTGCATACATGTGCATATACACATACGTACACCCACCCATACATACATACATAGATACATCTATCTACATAACAGCCCACTAACTATTCTGCTCTACCTGTGTAAACTGTGAGTATGGGCGTATGATATCTACTATGTATATTTCCTATTTAGTATTGGAGAAATTTCATTTATAAGGACGTACTCCCGTTGGGTCTTTTGGGTGCTTGAATAAGATGCGGATATCAAGTTGACCCAGGTTGCATCCATGCTGGTCTTTAGCATGTTGGTATTGTATGGAGGACTATTTTTTGTCGTCATATTGTCTCAGATGTTCATTTAGTCGTTCCGCAATGCTCCTAGATGTCTCCCCTTTGTATGTCATGTTCATGTCTTTAAAAGCAATTTCTATGCATTTTATGCTGTAAACTACATTTCTAGTTCTACAGTTAATGCCAGGGCTAATCGTACATACCATGTAGTTATCATTGGTGCACAAGGTATTCTGAAAGGGGTACGTCCTACATAGTTGTGATCATACGGAGTTCTCTGGCTTTTCAACAAACTTAATGTTGAGCTTGGTCTCCTTCAGAGCTTTTCTAAATCTACGGGCTAGTTCTCCATAGGCTATGGCTTCTACAAACATCACCCCTTGACATTTGTCGGTTTTATACCACGTGTTCGCCCTGAGAATCTCGGGATATCATCTGTTGACCGTGTGTGTGTGTGTGTGTGTGTGTGTGTGTGTGTGTGCGCATGCGTGTCTGTGTGTGTGTGTATCTATATATTTATGTATGTATATATGTATGTATGTATGTATGTATGTATGAATATACTAATACATAGCGATATATATGAGCATATATATGTCTGCACATACGTTACTATCTCTCTCTCTCTCTATATATATATATATATATATATATATATATATATATACAAGTATATGTGCACATGCATATACATATATATGTATATTATATAGTGAGAGATATAAATATTTGTTTAATGTATTGGCACTCATGTACATACATATATGTATGTGTTTGTATATGTAAGTGTTTCCCGTAAGAGTATGAACACAGAAAAATACATACGTATATATATATATATATATATATATATATATATATATATATATATATATATATATATATATATATATATATATACGTTTGTGTAAGTATTAATATATTTATATATATACATATGCATACATGCATGTATGCATATATGTATATGCGTTTGCATTCTCGCACAAATGTTCTGAATTCATTGATGCACGTGTGTGTGTCGGTGTGTGTGCTTGTGTGTGCTTGTGTGTGTGTGTATGTGTGTGTGTGTGTGTTTGTGTGTGTGTGTGTGTGTGTGTGTGTGTGCGTGCGTCGGTGGGGGGGGGAGTATAAGTATACATATCAAGGCTTGAGAAGTCGATAGCTAAAGAGGTCGATAGAGACTAGCAGAAAATCGAAAAACAACACGTATTCGTTACATTCTGTGTATACTGCTTACGCATACAGGCGTGCACACACACACACACTTACACACACACACACATATACACACTCACATACACATACTCACATACACACACATATACACACCAACAAAGAAACACAGACAAATTCTTTTAGGTATTGGCATATCAACATGAAAGCCCATCCTCATATACTGTACATTGTATATATATATATATATATATATATATATGTTTGTGTGTGTGTGTGAGAGAGAGAGAGAGAGAGAGAGAGAGAGAGAAAGAGAGTATGTGCGTGTGTGTGTATTAATGCATGTATGTGTGTATATATAGAAAATAAAATATATATATATACACACATATATAAATATATACAGAGAGAGGCGCAGAGAGAGAGAAAGTGGGGGTACTTTTTGTGTGTGTGTGTGCATATACGTGGAGACGCGTGGCTTAGTGGTTAGTGCGTTGCACTCGTATTCGTAAAAATGCGTTTTCGAATCCAGCATCGGACGATTCGTTGTGCTCTTGAGCAAAACCCTTCATTTCACGTTGTTCCGGTCCACTCAGCAGGCAAAAATGAGTTCTTCTTCGACAGACCAGCGTCTCGTCCAGCTGGGATATGTATGCGTCACGGAACCCGGGAAACCGGCTTCATAAGCCTATAGCTCGGAAAGCGCCTTCGATTTCTTACATATATATACATTCTTTTATTCTTTTACGTGCTTCAGTCATTTGATTGCAGCCATGCTGGAGCAGCGCCTTTAGTTGAACAAATCGACCCCAGGACGTATTCTTTGTAAGCCTAGTATTTATTCTATGGGTCTCTTTTGCTAAACTGCTAAGTTGAGGGGACATCGGTTGTGAAGTGACCGTGGGGTGACAAACAGAGACACACAAACACACGCACACACACACATACATACACACATACAAGCACACGCACGCGCTCAAACGCGCGCGCGCGCACATGCTACCGATGCTATCCAAGGGAAAGGGAAACGCCGATCCAGCTTGGCACCAGTGACGTCAAAAATCATTTCTACAGCTGAATGAACTGAAGCAAAGTGAAATAAAGTGTCTTGCTCAAGAACATAACACTAGGCCCGGTCCTGGAATCGAACTTACAACCGCACGATTGTAAGCCTGACGCTCTAACCACTGAGCTACTGAACAATGCAATTATTGATTGTCGCCTTTCTGTGCTTCCTTGTTATCAATGATCTGGGGAACAGCGCTCTTCCTAAAAAGGTCTGCTCGGTCACAAGAATTTTCACCAGAGTTGATCCCCACCACATGAAGACACAACAACGATGTTAGAATTATACACCCGCCACCTATGCGCAGATTTTGTAACTGTGCACTTCCAACTGGTTGTACCAGCACAGCTCGCGACTCATGCATGGCCATACGACTTTCAGTAGATGGGCTCACAAATGCGATCACTATAAAGTGACATCTGTACGTCTATGGATTATAGCGATAGACGCTTATAGAACACTAGCAGAAATACCCGGCTTTGCCCGGGTTAAAGAGAATAATGAAATCTAAAAACGCTGTCTAGACTACGCAACCCTCAACTGTTAGTAGCTACGATACCATATTTCTACATTAATAACTCTCCAATCCATGCCAGCATGGAACATAGACATTAAGTGGAATGCCAGTCTCTCATCTAGGAGGGCCTTGAAATCAATGTTACCAACTGGGGACTATGTGTGTCGTAGTGATAATAAAAAGACCCAAAGGAGGTCTGCAACGAAATAATTTTACTCAACACTTTGCAAGTGAATCAGTGGAGGCAAAAATGCGTCTCATT
>NC_068984.1:123346218-123363772 GCF_001194135.2 Octopus bimaculoides | reverse complement strand
TCTTTCTCTCTTTCTCTCTTTCTCTCTCTCTCTCTCTGAAAGTATCTGTCATTACAGTATCGAAATGTGATTGTTTCAGTTAGTAGAATAGTTTCATTTTTAAAGTGAAAGTATTTGACATGAGTGTTTTTGTTTCACTTTTGACACGTAATACTTAAATAGTGGAGGAAATATTATGTTGCTGTGGGCTCGAACTCTGCAAGAATTAAAATGTTTTTTGACTAAAACACAACTGGAACCCTAAGTAAGGCATCTGTAAAATTTGAATGAAATTGGTTGCGTAGTTCTCGAGTTTTAGGGATTCACACAGACAGACAGACAGACAGACAGACAGACACACATTCTCATTTTTATATATATATAGATGATTATATTCTCTGAGTAGTGACATGCATACGTATATACGTGCGTGTATGTGTGTCTGTGTGTGTGTGTATGTGTATGTGTGTGTCTAAGTACGTGCGTAGATGCGCATTATACATGTACTCTTTTACTTGTTTCAGTCATTTGACTGCAGCCATGCTGGAGCACCGCCTTTAGTCGAGCACATCGACCCCAGGATTTATTCTTTGGATGCCTAGTACTTATTCTATCGGTCTCTTTTGCCGAACCTATAAGTTACAAGGATGTAAACACACCAGAATCAGTTGTCAGACACAGACACAAAAATACACACACACACGCATATATACGACGGGCTTCCTTCAGTTTCCGTCTACAAAATCCACTCACAAGGATTTGGTCGGCCCGAGGCTATAGTAGGAGACACTTGCCCAAGATGCCACGCAGTGGGACTGAACCCGGAACTATGTGGTTGATAAACAAGGTACTTACCACACAGCCACTCATATATATATATATATATGTATATATATATATATATATACAACAGGCTTCTTCCAGTTTCCGTCTACCAAATCCACTCCTAAGGCTTTAGTCGGCCCGAGGCTATAGAAAAAGACACTCACCCAAGGTGCGACGCAGTGGGACTGAACTGGGAACCATGTGGTTGGTAAGCAAACTTCTTACCACACAGCCATGCCTGTGCCTATAAATATGTGTATGTGTGTGTGTATGTATGTACGTATGTATGTATGTATTATGTATACAAGACTGCAGAACACATGCATCTCATTGGTTAAATGCATCATTAAAGTGTGAAATATTTTATAATTCATCAAAATCCTCAGAGAAGGATTGGTAACTTTCAGATCAGAATCAATAATAGGTAAGGGGAAGTGGTCAATGAATTATCTAAATAATTATGAAATGCTGAATACTTGAGGATAAGAAGAGGTAAAATAAGATAATATAATAATGTGAATGTGAGATGTAGCTGAATAATATTAAGTGTTTGAGATACCTATTTGAGAATTACTTGTGAGAGGGAAAATATCTTCGAAGCTTAATAGTTATGTGTGTGTGTGTGTGTGTGTGTGTGTGTGTGTGTGTGTGTGTGTGTGTGTGTGTGTGTGTGTATGTTTAAGAGAAATTATCAAAACGAGAAACTGAATAATATGAGGATTAAATAAATAAAAGATTAATGTTTGATTAAATAAATAAAAGATTAATGTTTGATTAAATAAATAAAAGATTAATTTATGATTAAATACACAGTTAAATAACTAAATGGATAAATGAATAAATAAATAAGTTAAGAAATAGATTAAGTAAATAGATCGATTGTTGAGTAAATGGTTAGTTGCATAATTACATATTGGTTAATGCTTAATAATTGATTAATTATTGATTAATAAATGATACGGGGAAGGTGATGGATATGTGAAGACAACACACGATAGAGTTGGGAAAACGACAGGGGATAAACTAATGGAACTTGAGGAGGCTGAGATGATCAGTGAGTAGTCGGGCCTTTGAGATGAAAATATATGGAGTTACATTGTGTTGCATGATACAGAGTTAATGCCCAAAATATTATGTAATATAGAATCAAAGTTGAAGATTTGTAGACTGAACTTCATACTTAACCTTAAATTTCATTGCCCACATACTCGTTTAGCATACTGGATTGGTTCAAACAACCATGCATTATTGAATCTAAATACGCTGGTGCTTACCAGCGAAGCTTTTAAGCCCTTATTGTAGGATTGTATCGTTGCACTTCGCAAAAATGGGGATGAGTCCATTCCAGCGACTCCACCGAAGCAACCAGTTTCCTGCGTTGGTCATCATTTTTGTTCGTGCTTTGCGCTTTAACTATGAGTATAGGCATAAGCATGGCTGTGTGATTAAAAAGTTCACTTTACAACCATGTGTTTCTGAGTTTTGTTCCACTGTACTGCACCATACTGCACCATGGGCAAGTATTTTTCGCTATATCCCCGAGCCGACTAATGCTTTTTAACAAAATTTGGTAGACGGAAACTGTGAGAAAACCCATTGCATATGTATGTATGTATGTATGTATTATGTATGTATGTATGCTTGCATGCATGTATGTATGTAATGTATATGCGCGTGTGTGTGTGTGTGTGTGTGTGTGTGTGTGTATCTGTGTTGTGTCTGTCCCCCACCACCGTTTGACATATGGTGTTGGTTTGTTTATGTCCTCGTAACTTAGCAGTTCTACAATAGTGACCAATAGTATAAGTACCAGACTTCAAAAATAAGAACCGGATTCGATTCATTCGTCTAAAATCTTCAAAGTGGTGGAACAAGTACAAAAAAAAATATTAAAATAATAAAATAAAATTTTATAAAATATGAATTCTGAATGCTGCTGCAATGAAAATTTGTAACATCATGTAACATCATGCCACATCATGTAACATCATGTAACATCATGAAACACCGTATATCTTTCTCTTGTCTTCCGGATACTCACTAATCACATCCACCTCCAACGCGTGTTCACTCGATATAATATATCCATATCATATATCACTACTTTGTCACGTATTGTCTTGATATGTCCTACTTTATCCCTGTTTTGTTTATCGATCGATTATTAATCATTAGCCAATAATTTAATAATGCAACTAAGTATTTGCTCGACTATCGATTATTTCGTTTAAATTATTTACTGTTGAATTTATACGTTTAGTGATTTATTATTTAATCATCTTTTCGATCAATAATTTATTTAATTACTACCACTTTACTAATTTTTAATAAACACCCAATCAAAAGGATATAGTCTCTAAGTCATTCCCCTCTCACATGTATCTCCTACACATAAGTACCCCACCCGCCAAAATGATATGCATACTGCAACCGCTTTCATATCACCTCGTACTGATATTTGTTTTATTTAACCATATCTCACCTCGCTTTGTTTTATATTTTATATTCACTTTTCTTGATTTATTGGTCACTTTCACTTATCTCACTGTGATTGTCGTATGTGAGATATTCCTCTCTCTCTCTTAAAAGAGTTTTTGCTGAAACAATAATTCACACGTTAATAATGAGAGACCGTGTTTAACCAACTGGTTAAACATGCTATTCCGATATCTTGTATACACATCAGCTGTTTTGTTCCACTATAGCTGTTGTAAGTAAACTCGAAAAGGGGGAGGGGGAGAAAGAGGAGGAGAAGAAAGGGGGGAGAAAGAGGAGGAGAAGAAGGGGGGAGAAAGAGGAGGAGAAGAAGAGGGATGAAGAGAAGGAGGAGGAGACAAATAAGGAAAGGGAGAAGGAGGAGGAGGAGAAGAAGAAGAAGAAGAAGAAACATGGTATACATAACTCTGTGTGTGTTTGTGTTTGTGTGTGTGTGTGTGTGTGTATGTGTGTGATTGCGTGCGCACGTATGTGTGTGTGTGTGTGTGTCCGTGAAGAGAGACGGAGAAGAGCCCACTGGTGAATGAGATAGCAGAAAACAAGCCTCCTGTAGACTGCACCGTATTGACGACCAACGAAGGAGATGGATTCAAGGCGTTGGAGGATATAATGTTAATGACTGTATCTATCACCTTTGAGATGTTGGAAATGAGAGAACAATGGGTGAAAGTTGGCGAGCTGAAAAAAGTTGCTTTTTCATAAAGTATGAAATCATGGGGAAAATATTATGGCGCGGATGGGAGTTCTGTGAAACCTGGCTTGAGAATAAAGGAAGGGACACTGTGAGAGTTGATGGACTTGCTTGTTGAAAATAACATTAGGTGCTTTTACATTTGGCGTGTATTTTTATGTGGTTGTGAACTTCGTTGTGTGGAGGCGCAATGGCCCAGTGGTTAGGGCAGCGGACTCCCGGTCATAGGATCGCGGTTTCGATTCCCAGATCGGGCGTTGTGAGTGTTTATTGAGCGAAAACACCTAAAGCTCCACGAGGCTCCGGCAGGGGATGGTGGTGAACCCTGCCGTACTCTTCCACCACAACTTTCTCTCACTCTTACTTCCTGTTTCTGTTGTGCCTGTAATTCAAAGGGTCAGCCTTGTCACACTCTGTGTCACGCTGAATATCCCCGAGAACTACGTTAAGGGTACACATGTCTGTGGAGTGTCCAGCCACTTGCACGTTAATTTCACGAGCAGGCTGTTCTGTTGATCGGATCAACTGGAACCCTCGACGTCGTAAGCGACGGAGTGCCAACAACGAACTTAGTTGAGTGGAGCAAGAAAATCTTACAGTTTTACTTGGTCTGTGCAAGCAGCGACAGAGTTGTTAGAGTGCCGAACAGAATGCTTCGTAGTATTTGTTCTTACTCTCTGCTCTCTGAACTCAAATCCTACCTGGGTCAGTTTTGACTTTCATCCTTTCGAGGGCGATATAAAAGTTTCCATCCAAGGCGGTGTTGTCGGATTCGTTTGGACGCCGGACCAGATGCGATAGTTATTCCAGAATTTTAGGAGGGTTTTTTTTGCGTTCTGAGTTCAAATCCCGCCATGGTCGATGTGGGTGGTAGACTTAATCGATCGACCGATGTAACACCGCCACCTGTTACCGTGGGTAACTTTAATGGAGTCTACTCTATTGCAAAGATTCGAACAAGATTTATACTTTGCCTTTGCTCTGACCAGTCTCAGATTCTCTATAAGGGGCCATTGGCACTGTCTTTCCTCTTAACTGGTCCTCCGTCGGGTACGACGACAAGAGTTTCAATTGATCCGATCAACGGAACAGCATGCTCGCGAAATTAACGTGGAAGTGGCAGAGCACTCCACAGACACGTATATCTTTAACGTAGCTCTCAGGGAAATTTAGGGTAACACAGAATGTGACAAGGTTGGTCCTTTGAATTACAGGTACAACTCATTTTTGCCAGTTCAGTGGACTGGAGCAACATGATATAAAGTGTCTTGCTCAAGGACACCACATGCCACCGGGAATCGAACTCACGACCTCACGATAGTGAGCTGAATATCCATAACCACTAAGTCACGCACTTCCACTCCTCTTAATCAAAAAAAGTACGAGATTAGTACCAAGTGAACAGTAAATGTTGGGGGTATTGCTCCGCAACAGAGGTAAATAGGTAGAAACGATTTTGCTTGTTGGGGAGGGGAATTTTTAATGTGTTCTAGGCCGTGTTCTTTGCTTGCACTGCTGCAATACAGCTACAAATGAACCCTTTAGAGGATTCGGATTTGTTTTGGCTGTGTGCGAGATCTGGATCGTCCTGTTTAAGCGGATGGCATTCATCACCTGCTTAGCTGTCTCCGATTGCCAAAGCTTATGCACGTATACTATCTAGGGTTAGTTAGCGTAGACCTGACGAAAGCCAGTCAGCTGCTCTACTGCTACAAGGTTCAGGCGGTAGTGAGCGTTGCAGTGTATGTGAATGTGTTGTAGGTAATCATGCTAAAGTGATCGTACAAGTAATAGGTGCAAAGACGGTTGATGATTTTGGCAGAGGCTGGTTTGGACGTGGGAAAGAGATTAAGGGTGTTAGAAATTCCTATACGTCGATCAGCGATGCACGAAAGAGATGGAACTAATTGTTGTTGAGAGTTGAGGATTGCAAAAGGTTATTTCTGCAGCATTGATGTGGAACGAGTACAAAAGCCAATGAGAGGTATAAACTTTGAAGTCACCGTGGACGACGTCTTCAGAACAGAGTAATTCAAAATACACGTCAGTGATACTAGAAAAGATATGGTTAAAACGTTGTTGGTCACTTGTGAATTTCGGGCAGCATTAGAGAGGCAGTAGATGCATTTGGAGAAGTGGGGAGGGGGTAAACCTTTAAGCAGAATTACTGGAAGTTGTTTCTAATATCCCAGGAAAGAAAGGTGAGTGGCGGAGACAGCAGAATGGATAAAGGCACAGAGACTACTTTTCAGGTTTTATTTTGCCAGAGTTTTAGCGATGCAAAATTTTGCTCTTGGATGTTTTATTTCGTTTTGTTTTGTTTTTTATTCTTTTGTTATTTTTTTCAACTGTATTTATATGTCGTTAAAATATCCGTTTTATATTTTGCGCACTGGGTAAATTTACAAATTATTCCCAAATACATTGAAAATATAAATGTTTTTAAGTGACCCCGAAACATTTCAAACTGTCCAGGCCTTTTATTTTTCACTAAGATCGATCTCTGCAGAGCTTCGATTTTCATTATGCTCTCTTCTTTTTGATGTATAATATCCATAATGGACAGCACTGTTCTAGAAGTTTTCGGACAAAGGCAAAGTACAAATAAATTATATTACATTATCTTGAATGGAATATTCTGACTAACCAAGAATACATTTTCTTTTTTTGGAAATATCAATTGTGTTTATAACGCAAACATTTAAATCTAATTTTCCATCAATAATGACTCCTGGATGTTATTTGAAGGCCTCGGGGTTTGCCAAATGGAAGAAAGAAAATTGGTTTCTCTTATACTATCTCCTTTACCAAACTGGAGTTGTTCGAATTTATTCTCATTTAGTTTCGTATTGTTCTTGCCAAACCATCTGATAATAGCTTCAATGGTATTGAAGTAGGGGTTCGTTGGCTTCGATTTGTGTATTTGTTTCTTTTTCGCAGATTCAGATCAAAGAATATTACTTTATTTTGATAAGCCTCATATTCCAGTTGATTTATACAAAAGATTAAAAGAATAGGGGCCTTTACGGTTTTACAGGGAACAACACACGTATTTTGCCGACTAACAACCTCCTTCACATATGACAACTGCATTCTATCGGCCAGGAAGTGATTTTATCCAAATAATTGCAGTTCTTGTCGAAGGCGCGTGGTCTAGTGGTTAGGATGTTACATTCACTGATCGCAAGGACTTCGTTTCGATTTCCGGACCGGGCAGTGTGTTGTGTTCTTTCCTTATCGATCCAACGAGATGAAAGGCAAAGCTTACCTCGACAGGATTTGAACTCAGAACGTTGCGAACCACAAGAAAGCAATTTTTCAACGCTCTATTAATTCTGATATAGATATATATATATATATATATATATATATATATATATATATATATATATATATATATATATATATATATATATATTGGAATGAATTACGATGATTAACTTACCAAGTGTGTTAATAGAAGAGAGTTGAAGAGATTAACAACAAAAACACGAGATACAATAGCTTTTCTTAAAAATTATGGGTACCGTTTGTTTGCATTCAAATGTGTCTTGACTGCGGAGAAGATATAAAGTTCACAGAAGATATAAATCGTGAGTGGATACCTATAGAGGTGGGTGATGAGGGCTTAAAACAATTATCATTGCAAACAAACAAATTTCTTTCTTCCGAAGCAAAGTATCTCTTTTGTAAGTCGTTGACCTCACGTATTATTGGACGCATGAAATGTTGAGTATGAAAGTTCTCACATTATTATGTAAATTGGCATCAAAGGCTATAGCGAGCTGGAAGAATTACTGTTGTGACATATGCGCAAAGCATTATTCATATTCAAATTCAAATTGGAATCAGTAGTGATAATCCCACTGTTGAAATTGATAAGAATGCATTTGTCATGTGCAGGCCATTTAGTTAAAACTCTGTGCGCTTTTAGAGGTCTTGAGGGCGGTTCTAGGAAGTGTTTTTTGGCTGTAGTAGATTATAGAACTGTAGAATGTGCTACAAGATTGTTTTTCTTTTTTTACTTTACCAGAAACAACAGTTGGAAACAATCTCTGAGGTCATACAACGCCATTAATCATGTTGGTTTTCAGCATCTGATGGTGAGCCATACTCTACATTTCGTTGATCCACTTACTCATGCAACTACAAACCTTGTTGACTCGCTGTGCAGTTGGGCAAAGAGACAAATTAAACAAGACATTGGTGCACACAATTAGATTCTAATCTAACAGAGTTTATGCAGCACTGGTCCTTTCCAAATGATGGATATGAACAAGTACTCAAATATATTAGAACTGCTTATTAGATTTTTAGTTCCAGTATATTAGTCGCTTCCTTTTTGAAATGGAAGACTGCACTGAACAAGTATTTTTTTCTCTTTCTGCATTTACTGGGGGCGGGTTATATGAAACAACAATACCAGTTGTATTTGAAATTCAAAAATAACTGCAGTACTTACCGCACAACGACAGTCATGAGAATACAAACTGGATGAGTCATTGAGTCATCAGAATCACAAAGCACGAATAGATTCATATTTTTGTATCCGGAAAGCACTCTTACTCGAGCGACTTTAGTCTCGTACTAAATGAACAATTGTTTCATTTTATAATTCGTACTAATTGAAACTTGGCTTTGTTCAACACGCACACATACCCACGCACGCACACGTGTATTTGTGTGTGCGTGTGTTCGTGCATATATTATGTACACACGCACACTCGCACATACACAAACACACACATATCCTGCCAAGTGTCTTTTACTGTTGGATAGATTCAAATTTTGTGAGCGACGCTAGTAAACACAAACTGTTTAAAAACATGTCGAATGAACTGTACCAGTAATTCCAAGATTCAGCCTTGACACGCACACTGTCTATCACTCTGATTCTATCTCAACATAACTTATCAATTTCAACAGTGGGATTATCACCACTGATTTCAATTTCAATTTGAATATGAATAATGCTTTGCGCATATGTCACAACAGTAATTCTTCCAGCTCGCTATACCCTCTGATGCCAATTTACATAAAAATGTGAGAACTTTCATACTCAACATTTCATACGTCCAATAATACGTGAGGTCAACGACTTACAAAAGAGATACTTTGCTTCGGAAGAAAGAAATTTGTTTGTTTGCAATGATAATTGTTTTAAGCCCTCATCACCCACCTCTATAGGTATCCACTCACGATTTATATCTTCTGTGAACTTTATATCTTTACAGGGAAATTTATTGCAGGAAAATTTATTACAGGGAAATTTATTTAGTAGGCAGTTTAGTCGATGGAGCAGAATTGAATAGTCATAGCTGAAATCGACGGAGATACACGTGCTTACTTTCTATCATTATATTTATAATTTATATAATATATACTATATATAGTAATACATATTAAATGTTATATATTTTATGTGGGAGAGTATGTGTGGTAGGAGTTTGTTAGGCGGCGAACTGGCATAATCGTTAGCAAGCTCTCTGTGGTTTTCGTCACTGTTTACAACTTCGTTCCAATTGTTTTCAAATTTGATATATGGAATAAGCTTTGTATACCAATAATGAAAATGAAATTCATTTTTCCTATAGATCCATAATTAAAAGTAATTAGCCTTTAAAATTTGCAAAATTTGTGTATTTTAGCGAAACAGAACGGTGTGGGATACACCGTTCCGTGGTTGACTCCTATTTTTGTTAATTTGTGTGGAGAAGGAGATATGAGAAAGATAATTTATTTTATAAAATCCTAGAGTGTATTGCAAACTCTCGTTCTTGAATTTTTTAAACTAATAAATATGTTTTAAACAATGTTTTGACTGTTATTTCTAGCAACTCCTGTTGGCTTGTTCGTAGCTTTTAAATATTTAATTTGCTCGCGAAAGTTTTAATGTTAACTTTACTCGTGTATATTTTAATGTTTTCACTGTTATTTCAAGCAACTGCTGTTGATTTGTTTACTGTAGCTAGTCTAATGTTTTGACATGTAATTGATTTGCTCCCTCCTCACAAAATTAATGGCCTTATACCAAAATGAGAACAAATTATGCATGTCAGTGTGTATATTAACTGATATATGTATGAATGTTAGTGCATATATATATATATATATATATATATATATATATATATATAGTGAGAGTTTATACAAAAACAAAAGACGAAGACAGGTGGTGTAGACAACAAACAGATGTATTAGTTTAACGCTCAGGAAGTGAGAAAGTATTTTACGTTTCGAGCCTACGCTCTTCGACAGAAAGGAACACAGAAATAAACACGGATAGAAAACAGAAAAGTTTTAGTGGCTATCGATCTATCATGGCGAATGCCGGACAGAGGGGTCACACAGGAGAGCTAGGAAGAAGGGGAGATAATATAGCGGAAGGCTCGGAGAATGGTGCATTGGAGAAATAAGGTGGTGGGGTGGTAGGTGAAGGGAAGGGAAAACGGGTGATGGTGGGGTGGGTGCATGGGGGAGAGAGCAGATGCACGGTCCACGGAACATGCTCTGGCAAGGGCGGTGTGGATAGTGGTGAGGGGATATCCACGTAGGATGAAGTGGCGAACCATGAGTTAAGAGTGAGTCTCAAAGTCGTGGTTGTCACTACAGACCCTGCGTAGACGGAGGATTTGGGAATAGGGGATGAAGAGCGTGGTGTGTTTAGGATAGATGGAGGAGGTATGAGTGTGAGTCTGTGTGTTTGTAGTGGATAGAGGTGGTGAGAGTGGAGTGAGGAATGCTGACCGAAATGTCGAGAAAGGCGACTGAGGTGTTGGAAATAGTGCAGGAGAAGTGGAAGGTAGAATGGAAAGATTTGACAAAAGAGAGGAAGGAGTCTAAAAGTTCGTGGGAGAGTGAGGTCGCACCGATACAGTCGTCAATATAGCGACCGTATAGTTCAGGAGTGGGACCAGTGAAACTTCAGAATATTTGGGCCTCAACGTAACCAACGGACAGGTTCGCATAGTTGGGGCCTATTCTCGTTCCCATATATTTGTGTGTGTGTGTGTGTACACACACACACACACACACACACACACATATATATATAGTTGAAATTTACAGAAAAATAAAAAACGAAGACAGGTGTATAATCAACAAACAGGTGTATTAGTTTAACGCTCGGGAAGGTAAGAAAGTTTTTTACGTTTTGAGCCTACGCTCTTCAACAGAAAGGAACACGATAAAATAAACAAAGAGAGAATAAAAAAAACTTTTGGAGCTAGCGATAGTTGAAACAAGATTAGAGATCTATACAAATCAGAATTTTATATACAAAAGATGGAGGTGGAAATGGCACAGAAGTAAGTCTAAGACACTTCAGTTTAAGAGGGAATATAATAAAATTGATTTTTAAAATCATATAAAAAATCATATAAAATTATATAAAAATCATATAAAATCATTTTTAAAAAACTCATATAAAATCATATAAAAAATCATATAAAATCATATAAAAAATCATATAAAATCATATAAAAATCATATAAATATTACCGGTTTCGATGAATCTCATCTTATCAAATATGAGTAAAAATTTATTAAAATTTGAAGCAAACAAATGAGATTCATCGAAACCAATAATATTTTCCTTATATAATTTTTAAAATCATTTTTATTAAATTCCCTCTTAAATTGAAATGTCTTAGACTTACTTCTGTGCTATTTCCACCTCCATCTTTTGTGTGTGTGTGTGTGTGTGTGTGTGTGTGTGTGTGTGTGTGTGTGTGTGTGTGTGTGTGTGTGTGTGTGTGTTATGTATGTATATACATATATATTGGAAGATAAGGAAGCATGAATTACCAAATCAACTTCATTAGTTTACAGATGTTTCTTTTATAAGAAGCAGTGCCATCAGAGTTGAGTGCTTGTGCATCGTCACATAGATTGCCAGCAGCCTTCAAAATTAAGTCGATATTTATTTTGGAATGCATTTAAATCTGAAACATATGTATATGGAGTTCTAACAACAAGTCATTAGTATTACTACGCCTTAACAAAACCATATGTGTGTATGTGTATACACATATTTACGTGTGTGTATATAGCACACACACATATAGATATATATACTTATACATATGTCTGTGTAAATATATGTATATCTATTTATATATATATATATATATATATATATATATATAATACAAATGATATATGAGCATATGCATGTATACATACATATATGTACATACCTACATCTACATGTATATATAGATGCATATCCGGGTACAGGACGTCAAAAAACGTGGACAAAAAAGGAACGGGAACATAAACAAAGCACAAAAAACGTACTTTGTTTTACGGACAACAGAATGAACACATAGGAAAACAGACAAGCCACATATGGAACTTTTTCTTCATAAGCTGCTTCTATTCTAAAATGCACACATACACACAAACATAAAAAACGAAATATGGACTCAGTGAAGCTCCGTAAAAATACACATAGCGAATATACAGTATAGAAATATTCGATTCTCAGACCTTAAGTTTTCTCTTGAATTAGTGAGACGAAATAATCATTAATGGCCGAATTCAAATATTCAGAACGCCTGTCTGCTGGTAAAGTCGTACATTTTATCAATTCTTTACTGAGTATTTTTCATAAAACGCAAAGACGTGAACAAGAATAGAGGCTTGAGATATGTTTCTGCTGTTTTGTCTTCATCATGTCAAACATGTTCTTTTAGACAAAATTCAAAAATGTATTTCAACAGAATTTAATAGAATTACTAGCACGTGTTTTTATTGTTGTTATTTTTCTTTTTTCTTCCGCCTACTGATTCCACAATAACTAAATCAATATGTAAAAATGTCCCTGATTCAGAAACTTAAATGTTCATATTAAAATTAATGTATTTTTAATTAATATTGTATGAAACAGTACGTCATAACCTTCAGATTTTAATGCGAAATTTATTTTTATATACAATATAAATGACATTAAAAGGGAATAATAATAAATAATAAAATACTCAGATTATTTATTATACAATGACGCAATATTTTCGCAAATGTGACAATTACGGTTGAATCTTTTATCTTAGATGCACTTCTAACTCTTTATTCTTCGGCATGCCTCGCTTTGTACTTCTGTTACAAATCATTATTTTTCACACAAAGGCGGTTCGACTAAGTAAGAATTTGGCTTCAGATTATTTTTTGAATAACAAAGCAAACCAGTTACTGAAATATGTGTAATGTAAACTATCTGAATAGATGTATTGTTGTCGGATAAATTCGTTCGTTTCTTTTTACGCTTTCTGTTGTTGCTTTTTTTTTTCTTTCGACTTGATATTCCATCGTCATGTTTGAAAAAAGAGGCAAAATTTATTCAAATTTCAAAAGCGATAAACAAAACTTGTAGAGGAAGAATAAAACTACTAAAAGACATAAAACGCTACGATAAAAATAATTCTTCGCGTCAATTCGAATAAAAACTGACACTCCGTCGGTTGCGATGACGAGGGTTTCGGTTGATCCGATCAACAGAGCAGCATGCCCGCGAAATTAACGTGCAAGTGGTTGAGCACTCCACAGACACGCATGCCCTTAACATAGTTCACGGGGAGATTCATCATGACACAGAATGTGACAAAGCTGGCCCTTTGAATTGTAGATGCTATTCATTTTTACTAGCTGGGTGGACAGGAGCAACGTGAAATAAAGTGTCTTGCTCAAGAACACAACCTTATGATCGTAAGCTGAATAGCCCTAACCCCTAAATCATGCGCCTCCGCGGCAGGTCAAATAATATTGGAAAGGATTAACATGGCGGTGGGGACGAACGAATTTATCTGATAACCCAATATAATTAGCTGATAGAATCGTTAGAGTGTGGAAGAAATGATTTGCAGGGTTTCTTCCAGTTCATTATACGTTCTGAGATCAAATCCTACAGTCAAGAGCTTTGCTCCTAACTGCCCTTAAACTGATTTAAGCATGACTCCAATATTTACCTCTATCTTTCTCAATGCATAGAAAGGCTTGATTGATTAAAATTTGAATTAATTTATAGGTGCAGGAGTGGCTGTGTGGTAAGTAGCTTGCTAACCAACCACATGGTCCCGGGTTCTGTCCCACTGCGTGGCACCTTGGGTAAGTGTCTTCTACTATAGCCCCGGGCCGACCAAAGCCTTGTGAGTGGATTTGTAGACGGAAACTGAAAGAAGCCCGTCGTATATATGTATATATATATATGTGTGTGTGTGTGTGTGTGTGTGTGTGTATTTGTGTGTCTGTGTTTGTCCCCCTTAGCATTGCTTGACAACCGATGCTGGTGTGTTTATGTCCCCGTCACTTAGCGGTTCGGCAAAAGAGAGCGATAGAATAAGTACTAGGCTTACAAAGAATAAGTCCCGGGGTCGATTTCCTCGACTAAAGGCGGTGCTCCAGCATGGCCGCAGTCAAATGACTGAAACAAGTAAAAGAGTAAAGAGTTATAATATATGCGTAAGTTTTTATAATGAAAATAAATGCTACTTCTTCCAAAACAAAATTCTAAACATACAATTCATCCTAGCAATAAAGAGAACGTTTTCCTTTTTTCGACATTATCAATACCTCAAAATATATTTAAATTCGTCCGTTAAGAACTGTGTATCTGAGAAATAGAACAAGACAAGCTGTAAGTTCAAATACAGAGACACTACAACCATGCGACCAGATTTAGTAGCATGTACTATGACTTCGACAATTGTTTTTGGGCGCTGATGTAATCGCGAGTGGACTTAGATGCTCTTTTGATTTTGTCAACCTTTATTCAGTGAAAATCCAGGACGTGACAGCAGGAGGCAGAGTGGGTGGCACCAGTACCCGGCTGGTTCTCATTTAAATCTAAATAGACTAGAGCAACGATAAATTAAGTGCCTTGCTCAAGGACACAACACGCCCCTCAGTCTAGGAACTGAACCCACGATCTTATGATCGTATACCGAAAACCTAAACCACAAGGCCACATGTTTTCACAGGAAGATCAGAAGTATATCATACGTAAATGTATGAAGAAAAATGACTGAAATAGGGTTGTATCTGTTAAAGTATAATGAAATTGTCTGGTGTTCATGTTAATTTGTAAGAAGCGGTCTATTATGCTGGTTATTATTTTCCTTCTCTGTTAAGGGAGTATCAAGCAAGCTAAAATATAGGAAACTTCCTTGAACTGGACTATTTACTAAATACAACAATGCCACCAAGAACCATTTAGTTTGTTGTACAGTGCACCTATTCTAAAAAAGAAACCACAGCTGCCAGTGCTCTCAAACCGTATTCAGAATCACACAATCAAGATTTTGTTTACTTGTGTCAGAAAATCAATACTGAAAGACACCAAAACAGCAACATTATATTCACTTTTTTAATGGATGAAACTACAGATGTTTCTCACACTAAACTGTCTTCTATATGCATATGCTTTATGTTTTATAATGAAATCAAAGAGCATTTCATTGAAACGTGTGATGTATGGTCTACAAGAGGTGACGAACTTGAAGGAAAGGCCCTGGCTGTTTGGAAATAAATGCCTCATTAATAAAAAGCAAAAGGTGTCAGAGATGCTAACAAAAGAGAATCTTCATAAAAATGCTTGATATGCTCACTGTCATAAACACTGCTCGAACCTTGTGCTTGGAGAAAGTGCAGACTGAACTCACCATTTCGTCTCATTCATTAAAATAGTTTCATCTCATTCATTAAAATAGTAGAAAATTATAGTTTCGTTTCAATATCAAATAAGTGGTACGCTTCGTTTGTAACCTCGCTACAAGATCACCCTGATTGTACACGCACCAAAAATCTCAAGACGCGAGGCAAAATCAAAGAAGAGGTTTGTGGACGCATTCTACCCACCTCTACTGTTGTTGCTCAACGCAAGGTTGGCTTTGTTGGTCATCAATTTCGGGTTGAACACTATTCCATATCAGATGCTATACTTTGGAAACTTTCGCAACCAAAAAATGGATATAGAACATTCAACTACATTGATTTTATCGGCAGAGATACACAACATAAAAGCTAATGAAAACGTAAATTCCTTGCACGGTGATGAAACACAAGTGGGTTGCAATCGCTAGAAAGAAACAACAGAATGTAACGCTAACAAGATGTAGATACGGAGGTATCAGAGAAAAAAATCATGGTCAGTGCAGATCGAGGAAATCACTAGCGAGGTTCAAGGAAAGCTCTATGTCTGTAACAACAGATCAACCGTCGCAGAGTTTGAAGGAGTCCTACGGTGTGAAAGTATCATACGGTTCTAGATACACTTGTGCTAGAAATTAAGGATAGATTTAAATGAAAGAATAAAGATTAGGCCAGTAATTCCTGAAGATTCCCTGTGGCCTAATTGAGTCAACAAGGTGAAAGGAAATGGCGACTCGGTAACATCTAGTAAAGTTCAAGATCTAAATATTTTCTACAAACTCTGTGGATCGTAGAGAAGTTGAGAAACTGTTGATAGGATTAACCCTTTAGCGTTTAAAATGGCCATATCCGGCCTAAATATCTACCTATTTTGTGCTTAAACTGTCAAAATCTTACACGTACCCTACAATGTAATTCTAAAAACATACAATCACATCATTACAATATCATAGTTACAAGATAATGCATGATTAATTCAAAACAATGCAAACCAAACTGTATTAAATCTGAAAGCCAAATGGTTAAGGATATTTCATTCATTTTGGTCACTGCCAAAAACTAATCTGAAATTCACTTTCAGATGTATCTAGAAAAACTATGTTAATTTTGTCTTCCTAGTTAATAATAAGCAGCTTAAATTTTATGCAACACCTCCAGTAACAACAGCAACTATGGAACACTCTCTTCAGAGCTCGAGTTAGATAAATATATACTGCAGAGCCTGTGTGGAGAAGAGAAACTCTCTGTTTTCGTACTATTATGCATTGAGAAAGACAGAGAAAGACATTCATTTTGATAATGGAGAAGTGATAAACATTTTCAAGCAATGGCCAACAGGAGAATATTACCATGATTTATTAAATTATATTAGCTTCCTCTTTTTTCAGTATGCTTTACATTATAGATTGTTCAAAATTCAATTCTTGCTTTTGTATTTTCCTGATAACGGTGGATATTTTTTGTTCTGTTGTTACTTAAAAGTTATGGCCATCATATTAAATAGTTCATTGTATGTTTTTATAAATGTTTTATTTATAGTTTCATATCGTTCCATATTCAAATGTATATTCAGCAGAATACTGAAATTTATATGAAAAGAAAGATAAAATTCAATATAAGCAAAACTGAATAATAATTGCAAATAAACTCTAATATTTCAACAATTTCATATCTTCTGAAAATCTTGCAATAAAAAGAAAACATTTACAAATTTGCATTTATTTTCTTTTATAAGGTGTGTGTGTTTGTGTGTGTGTGTGTGTGTGTGCAGAAGGTAGAAAAGTAACACACGAGTTGATGTGTATAAGGAAAATAAGACAAGGTAGAAAATGCTAAATTAATTTTATAAAATTATTTTAGCATTTTGTACCTTGTCTTATTTTCCTTATATATATATATATATATATATATATATAT
>NC_068984.1:123344418-123346020 GCF_001194135.2 Octopus bimaculoides | reverse complement strand
ATAAGGGCAGGGAATCGTCAATTAATATATATATATATATAGGCTTAAATTTAATGGAATTGAACAATATTTTTCATATACTCTTTTAACGTTCTCTCTCCGTGCTATGTGTGTGTGTGTGTGTGTGTGTGTGTGTAACTTACCTATGTTATAAATATGCTCTATTCTTTCTGTGTATGACTGAATACATCTTCTGCTGGAGACAAGGTAATGTAATTATGTACTGATGATAACCATTGTGGTAGAAACACGTGTTACCAGCTGAACCTTTGAATACTTTATCATCAAAGGAGTTTTTTTGTATTGGTGATGAGATCGATAATTCAGTTAAAATCGTCTCAGGTGTGAGATACAAGTTATTCTATTTTGTAAAAGGGAAAGCATGTTTGTGCGATTTCGGTTTCAGCAACATTGTGCGATACTTTGGGTATCTTCTGCTATGGCCTTGAGCCGAGCAAACTGTATGGAAGACTGTCGGGCTTTATACACACGCACACACACACACACACACACACACACACACACACACACACACACACACGAACGTTGTACCGAAAGGAATGCGAAAATGGACATAAATTTTTTATTAATAGACATAGGTTATTCAAATCGCACGTGTCAATAGGGTAACTCTTCCTTTATAGTAAATCTTCTTCCTGTTCTTTCACTGCCGGCAAATAACTTCTTAGCAGAGTCTTTGACGAAAGAGGAGCTTCTGACAACTACAGAATGCTTTAGAATTTGTTTACGGAGATAACAGCACTGACAAGAGCCCACATACTTATATGGATGAAAAAAGTTTAAAAAATACAAAACTAGCATTGAAGACAAACTACGCGAAGGGAGACAATCAACTATGACCGCCAAATACGAATCACCAGCGTGTGGACGAATCGATTCGTGCGGGCAGACGAGTTGCGCAATCCGTGAGCTTGCTGCGCAGCTAGACTGGGGTTGCAATGGGAAGTGTGTGCAAAGTGCGTTGAAGCCTTACTCCGATCTTTGCTATTATCGTTTGAAACGATGAAGACACATTTCTCCAACCTAGTGATGTGAAATGAAACGCGAACATATTTTTATGATCCAAAAACTAAGGAACGGTCTATGCAGTGGCGTCACACACTCCTCCAAAGCCTAAGAAGTTCAAAAGCCAGCGATCGGTGCAGAAAGTCAGGATGATTATTTTGTGGGATGAAAAGGGCGTCATTCTCTTTAATTTTCTGGGACATGGCCGTATCGGGAACAGCGAGTAGCACATTGAGACACTCAAAAAACTTATATAAGCCGTTAAGAGAAAGAGACTTAACAGGAATCCGAAAACGATCCACATTCACCATGACAATGCGCTACCACACACATTTTGGCAACAAATCGGACATTCGGCAGACTGGGCTGGTCAGTAGTCTTCGAGGACAACGATTTGATGACAGAGACAAGATGGAAGTTGACTTGAGGAAATGGATACAACAATGCACACCTGAGTTATTACAAAGAGGATTCCAGAGATGGGTTCAATGGAATCTTTGTATAGAGGAAGAGTTACTCTACTAACACACGCAGTTTAAATGAGCTATTTTTTTTTTTTTTTTTTTTTTTTTTTTT
>NC_068984.1:123335304-123344408 GCF_001194135.2 Octopus bimaculoides | reverse complement strand
TTTGTTTTATTTTTCAAATTATACCGACGTTTGCATTACTTTCGTTACAAACCTTGTATATGATATTGTAGTTTACTTCATTATGCTATGTCTATAAGCAAGACAGTTAGCTCTCAGCAACCCAGTCAACCTGACTGGAAGCAGATTCCAAAGAACTGTAAGCAGCGTCAGTATTACAAAATCGATGAGTTCTTCGTGTGGTCAAGCACTAAGCTGACTTCCAGCTATTGATCTGATCCAGTTATAATAGAAACACTTCAAAGGTGTACTATCATTCTTTAACGATCATTCCTGGTTGACATCGATAATTAATGTTTATATGTATCAGTATTTAGCTTCCCACTGATTCAACTCTGTAACAAATACCTTGTAACGAATGCCTAGATGTGACGATATTTGGCTTCAACAGATATTTGGCTTCAACAGATATTTGGCTTCAACAGATATTTGGCTCTACAACAAACACTTACTAATGAATATGAAGATGAGTTGGTATTTTACTGTGTCGCTCAAATCTACTACAAACACCCGATAATGAGTGTTTAGATGTTTCGCTATTTTTATTGTGCATGGCTTAACCCTTTTGCCAGATTTACGTGAAGAGAGGCCTTTGGCTATTTCATTTAGGTTATTCCACGTCCCTCCCAAAAAGGGCTATGAAAATGTCAAAAATATTTGATAGAGGCTCTTTATTGAGTGGCTCAACTTTAAAAAAAAACCCTGAAATTAATATTTAGGTGTATCGCTGCTTTGCTGTGCCTAGCTCAACTCTACAACAAACACTTCACGGTAAATATTTAGATGCCTCAGTATTTTATTATGCATGGCTCAACTCTGTAACAAATTCCTTATAACGAATGTTTAAATCCCTCACTATTTTGTTATGTATGGTTCAACTTTATTATAAGCATCTACCAATTTAAATTTAGACGTCGCAGTATTTCAGTTAACATGGCTCAACTCCCGTACTGTGTTTAGATGAAGAAAGGCTCAATATGATTTCATTTGAGAAGTCCCCTTTCAAAAGTCCTATCACAGAGTCAGAAATATTATATCCTTGGCTGGAAGCTCGAGGAGATTTGGGGGCCTTAATCAGCCTGTCAAGCCTGTCAAGCCTATTGGCTTTTTCGAGAAGCGGGCTGCATGAGACATGGCTCGGCATTAGGTGGATCACACTACAAAGAAAAAACTTAAGGTAAATTAGGCGTGCCATTCAGAAAGTCATGCAAGCCGCAGCTTTCCCATGACTGCTATAGGTAAAATCTGGCACTATTCGATCCTATAACAGATAACTGGTAATGACTGCTTAGATGTCTCAGTATTTTACTTCTAACTGACACAACTCTGTAACAAACTACGGTAAACCTCATTATAGAAACTCCATGTAAATAACTTTCACTGATAACTCATAATAAAAACAATCTACAAGCCGTCATTATTGATTTCTTTGTGCAGCTAGCTAGTTTGTTTGGTTAATGAATTAGTTTAAAGAAAGCTAGAAGTACATTTCCACCCAGCGTTATCATCAAAGAGAGGTTGTAAGCGCAATTATATTGAACGAATAACAACCAAATTATACATACACACATATATATATATCGAACATGAGTTATTGCAAATACCTTGGCAGCATAATTTCCAATAATGAAGAATTACAGTTGAGGAAATCAGTTTGACAGATCAAGTATTCATTAACTGACTTCTCTTATATTTTATTCCCGGTTCTGTTGAACAATTTTGTCGTAGATTATTATCCAATCGTTGGTTCTCTACTGAGATTATAATTGGCCCACTGCATTTTTGACAACAAATGTGACATCAATTTTCGCTGGTGTTTACATCCTCGACCGATATATGGCAAAAAATATAAACACACGGAGATATATTGTTGGAACTTATCTTCCATAAAAGTCGCAATAATTAAAATAATTAAAATAGTCAATGACTAATATTAATCCAAGTACGTCGTCTAACACTTCAGACATGCTTCGCTCTTGTTATGGTCTTGTCAATGAAGTATAGGCTTCATACCACTTGCTGAAATAGCGATGTCATTGACTAATATGGCTTTTTGATCACCACACATTTTTTCTAACTTTATGCTTCTCTTACTAAATCTATTAACGCAAACTTAAATCTTGGTTTTTTTTTAATGCAGATGGTGTCTGAGAATGAAATAGTTCCTATACAGTCACTGAGTGTAAAGGAGCACACACCCTTGAAAAGAGAGCGCAAATACATATGCATATATACATAAATATTATGTGTCACCGTCGTCATTTAGCGCCGACGTTAAAAAATGCGCCTATACTTTTTTTAAATGCCGAACCAATTATGGGGCTGCTATGCAATCACTCACTATGTTTAATGTAAGAATAGCAGCCATATCTTCAAATCACACTGCATCGTCTTTGCAATGAAAACACTTCCAATCCCAGTATTTCAAAATGTGATGGACGTTTGCTTGTAAAATTTCCCTCTCACGACTCACCGCACAGATTTTCTTGAACGTAGACAATACGTTTCCAGTACCCTTTTTGGCTTTGTGGAGATCGTTGATATTCGCGGTCTCCAATTTGGTTCCATTTGGACATTCTGAACAGTTCTATCTGCTTCATACTTATCTCTAATCCGAGTGACAGTAGTTCGCGTAGATGGATCTGCTTTAAATTTCCTCCTACACTGTTTGTACATCAGCTGAATTTTCAAACTTTTGGTAGCACTTTCGATAAATATGTATTAGCTTAGTCTGGTCTCCCTTCACTATTTCTAATAGTTTTAAGGCGGCGAGCTGGCAGAATCGTTAGCACACCAGGAAAAATGCCTTCGTTCGTCTTTATATTCTGCGTTAAAATGACGCCTGGATTGACTTTGTCTCTCATCCTTTCGGAGTCGATAAAATAAGTACCAGTTGAGCACTGGGGTCGATTTATTCGACTTAACCCCATCCCCAAAATTTCTGGCCTTGAGCCAAAATTTGAAACCATTATATATTATGGTTTAAATTTTAAAAGAAATGAAAAGGTAGTTATCAGCTGTTAAGGTGTGTATACACATTTCGGTGGAGACATCATGTAAACATACATAATACATACATACATACATACATACATACATACATACATACATACATACATATATGATGATGAAGATAATGATGATTGTCCACTTGTGATCGAAGAAGACCATCACTGACCGTTGCCCACGCAAAATGCCAGCAATGACCGGGCACAGGATAGTCGTCGCGCCAGCGATTGCACAACCTAAGCTGATAGGTCTAACAAAACTTGCACAGCAGCTCACAAACACTTTGCACACTACTGAAATGATCTAGAGACAAGCTAGGGTAACATGTCCAGTGCCAAAATGAGTCGCAGGCTCAGGAATGTGTGAGCGCTATAATCTCAAGCGCAAGTAAAAGACCCCCGAAATGTTCGATTCCATTCCCTACATATCTGGTTAGGTTTTATATCAGACTAACCTTCTAGAGACATGCTTTAACAAAAATTGAGGTGTATCAGCACGCCGGACATTAACTCGGAATTTCTGATGATCTTGCTTTTAGTCTTGTTGAGTATGTAGCAGCCCTTCTCGGCAAGCAACCCTAGTGGGAATGCCAGTTTAGTTACCGACCACTCAACCATGCAACAGGTTTTATTGGACTCCATGTTGCCAGTAGTCCTCACGAGTGACCTGACATACATACATGCAATATATATATATATATATATATATATATATATATATATACATATATGTATGTATGTATGTATGTTTGTATGTATGTATGTATGTATATGTACATTCATGCATGCATATGCACATGAACACATAACATACATAATGTGTGTGTGTGTGAAAAATTTTCAGTTACGGCCTAACCTTCTATGTGCATGTGTGTGAGAGTTCTCAGTCTTATATACCAAGCGTCTGAAATCATATATGTGCACACATCGATATAAACCCTTAAACATATGCATGTATACTTTACACACACACACACACACACACACACACACACACACACACGTGTGTATGTAAAAGTATACGCAAATAACCGCTTCAAAGAATGTTGACGTACAGCAACAATCAATAAACCACATTTCATCTATATATATATATATATATATATATATATATATGTCAGTGTACTGCTCAGAGTGTAAATACGTAAATGTATACTCAGGCACTACAAACATTTCTTTTTAGAATAAGCACAAAGCCTGACATTTAGAGGAAACAGGGCTAAACGATTACATTGACCCAGTGCTCAACTGGTACTTATTTTATCGACCCCAGTATTCAAATAGTACTCATTTTATCGACCTCGAAAGGAAAAAAGTCAAAGTCAACCCTGGCGGAATTTGAACTCAGAACGTAAAGCCAGAAGAAATGCTGCTAAACAGTTTGCCCAACGTGCTAATGATTGTAGACATTACAAATATTGGCTTTAAACTTTGGCATAAGGCCAGCAGGTTTGTGGGCGGGGACTAAGTTGGTTACATCAACCGTAGTGCTTGACTGGTGGAGGCGCAATGGCCCAGTGGTTAGGGCAGCGGACTCGCGGTCATAGGATCGCGGTTTCGATTCCCAGACCGGGCGTTGTGAATGTTTATTGAGCGAAAACACCTAAAGCTCCACGAGGCTCCGGCAGGGGATGGTGGCGAACCCTGCTGTACTCTTCCACCACAACTTTCTCTCACTCTTACTTCCTGTTTCTGTTGTGCCTGTAATTCAAAGGGTCAGCCTTGTCACTCTGTGTCACGCTGAATATCCCCGAGAACTACGTTAAGAGTACACGTGTCTGTGGAGTGCTCAGCCACTTGCACGTTAATTTCACGAGCAGGCTGTTCCGTTGATCGGATCAACTGGAACCCTCAACGTCGTAAGCGACGGAGTGCCATAGAGAGTGCTTCACTGGTAGTTATTTTATCGACCTCGAAAGGATGAAAGGCAAAGTCGAACGCGGAGGAATTTGAACTTAGAACATAAAGAGGGGCAAGCTGCCGCTAACCCTTTTGCTCAGCGTTTTAATGACTCTGCTCAGTCACCGCCTTTGGCACTACAAACATTATGAACTTCTATTAAGAATCTTTTCTACCACTACTATTATGGCCTCTTTTTTCTCAGAAGTAGTTGGTCATCTGTCTCCTCCACCCTCGCACTTCCGACCCAAGGCTGTGCGAATTAGCTCCGAGCTTGGGTGGGCGTCTTCTACTATAGCCTGGGGTCGACCAAAGCCTTGTGAGTGGAATTGGTTGATGGAAACTGAAAGAAGCCCGTCATATTATATATATTTATTTATGCATCTGTGTTTGTTCTCCACCACCGCTTGAACACCGGTGTTAGTCTGTTTAGTTCCCCCCTAACTAAGCAATTCGGCAAAAGAGTCTGATAGAATAAGTACCAGGCTTTAAAAAAATAAATACTGAGGTCGATTCGTTAGACTAAAACCCTTCAAAGTGGTGTCCCAGCATGGTCGCAGCCAAATGACAGAAACAAGTAAAAGGTAAGAGGTCAAATGGTGTGTTACACACCAGTTTTCTCCAATTCGCGATATTTCATTCCTAGAACTTCTTTCGAGAGCTCAGTTTTAAATTAAGATTTATGTATTATCTTTAGACCCAGGTTCTCTTGCAATTCCATTAGCTTTATTTCTACAACAGAGGATTTTAAAACAAGAGCTTCAAGAATCGGATAATTATAATTATCTTTGAATGAAATTAGAAGGAAGGATTTTTCGACTTCTGTAAGCCATCAAACCTAGTTAGGAAGTTATCATGCAGGCCTTCTGTTTTATCTTCACAGTCTTCCTGTTTGGGGTTTTCTATTTCAGTGTCAAGGAATGTATTTATTCTTTTATTGAAGCTGGAGAGAAGAATGATGTTTCTTGACAATTATGTCTCTTTGAAACTCTTCTGTTATTCTGAAAGCTGAAAAGAGCGGCGAGCTGGCCGAACCGATAGAACGTCCGACAAAATGCTTTGCAGTATTTCTTTTTCGACTTTTACGTTCTGAGTTCATATTCCGCCGATGTCAACTTTGCCTTTCATCCCTTCAGGATCGTTAAAATAAAGTACAATAGAAGTACTGAAATCGATGACATCTACTAATACCCTCTATTCAAAATTGTTGACCGTATGTGGAAATTAAAAATTATTTTGAAAGCTGAAGATTATTTGAGTAAGATCGGAAATAATCTTTTTCTGAAGTGCAAAATTGAGAGTTCCTAGACGACTGATTTTTTTCAGTAAGGAACATCAGATTGCAATTAAAGACAGTGTCTTTTTATTCTATGTAAGAAAAGTAATAAAATGCTTTTAACAGATACACAAAACTGCTCAGAACATTGCTGGTTGACAACCCCCACACAATGAAGTTGAAAGAGCTTCACTGTCTTCAAGCTCCAGTTACTTTGTAAACATTTCTTTTATGTTGCTGGGTATTTCCAGTTAATCATAAGAAATTTAATATTTGAAGGACAAATTTCATAAAACCTTTACACTTGAAATAAATGATTGCCAGTTATTAGTAATGAATAATGCAACCAACCGGGAGAAATTTTGCAAAGCGGGGAATACCTTTTTATAAGTGCAACTCATTTTTCATTTTCAATACCATTGCAGTTGCATGTGTTCCATTTGTTGCAACACTGATGTGTTTGTTTGTTCAGTGGCACGTCAACATTCTTTAAGGCTTTGTTAAGTGTATTTTTAATATCGTGGGGGCGCGTGGCTTAGTGGTTAGGGTCTCAGTATCATGACCGTAAGATTGTGGTTTCGATTCCTGGACCGGACGGCGCGTTGTGTTCTTGAGCAAATCACTTCATTTCATGTTGCTCCAGTCCACTCAGCTGGCAAAAATGAGTAACGCCGCGATGGACTGGCGTCCCGTCCAGCTAGGAAACACATACTCCATAGAAACCGGAAAACTGGGCCCATGAGCCTGGCTAGGCTTTAGAAGGGCGCATTTATTTATTATTTTTATTTTTAATATCAACGTCACAAATGTTTCTTTTGACATCACAAAGTCTAACATCTCTTCTAGGACAGTTACATCAGAAACAATATATACCGAACAAAAACAATCAGTTGAGAATTTTCTTTTATGCCTACAGAGATGTCAAGAGCTTAGCCGAATGCAAATGAATCATTTAAAATATTTTGCGTTTGCTCTCATCTTGCTAGTGTGAACTGAAACTAATGTTTTTGCAATTTAGTCAATGAAGTTTTATGTTTTTCGATCTGATACGGCACCAACATCAGCTGTATTCGTCTTAGCAAATTCACCATCGGAAAAAAGGATGGAGAGAGAGAGAGAGAGAGAGAGAGAGAGAGAGAGAGAGAGAGAGAGAGAGAGAGAGAGAGAGAGAGAGAGAGAGAGAGAGAGAGAGAGAGAGACAGACAGACAGACAGACAGACAGAGACAGAGAGGAGAAAGAGGAAAAGAGTACGAGAGAGGAAAAGAGTACGAGAGAAGAAAGGAGAGAGAGCGGTAGGGAGAGAGAAAGGCATTTATTCTCGACTGGTACTCATTACAATTGAGTAGACTGTATCAACGTGAAACTAATTAATTTGCTCAAAAACACAACACGCCGCCTGTTCCATGAATCAAACCTATGACCTGATGATTATAAGCAGAACATTCTAACATACAGGCCACGTACCTTCACAGCACGAAAAATATTTTATGACACAACAGAACTAGCTTCAGTCAGTGTATGGACTTCTGAATTGAACGTTGTCAACAGTGTCTGCTGCAATGATTTTGATACAGTTAATTTATTTGTTATGCTTTCATTCTCATTTGTGTAGATAATCAAGCGAAAAGATTTGCTCCGGAGTGATTTTTTTCAAGTCACTGACTGAATGACAAATGGTAGATAATATTCAAAGGTTAGATCGTTTACCAGTGAACGCAATCTGCCCCCACCCCCACCCCACTACTCTGGCTTAAAATTTCAGTTTTCAACTTCATATTTCTGTTTTATACAATCGATGATGCCAACATCACTTTCATTAGCTGATTGTTGTTTCAGCAATGCACCCAGACAACTTATAGCTTTGTCAACGCGTTAATATAAAGTGTTGTCAACGCCTTAATATAAAGTGTTTATTGAGGAAGGCATTTAAATATTTAGTGATACACTGTGAGACCGATTAGCACGGTTGGCTTGTTTAGTGAACTTGCCATGCTAAATTAACATGATGATACATAAGAAATACAATTATTGGTTCAAGAATTTTTGCTCGATTTTCTGAGACGAGGAATGTTCATTCTTATACACCGATCTATTCGGACAAATGTCTTCGTCTTGGTTTAGTTACAATGTTTCGCTCGTTACACTCTCAGCCTTTTTCAGAAATCTGTCATAGTTGGTACCGTTCTTGGAATTTCGAACCAAACCGTTTATAAAACACACGAGAGTGAATTGTTCTCATTCCGTTATCCATAGGTCGCTTGCTCGTTCATTAGAATCAGCGTTTAAATTTTGATTGACTGACTCTGGAAAAGAATTCACACTCGTCAGGTGAATTACAACGCTTAACACTTAATCAATGCTTATATTCACTACACTTTTGTTCCCTAAAACAGTGTGGATTCTGAATCGCGGTTCACTCTCCACGCCGAACGTTGCTCGTTTTTATCTGCACTCGAAGTCTCACTTTTTATAGTTTTTATCTTTTACTTGTTTCTGTCATTGGACTGCGGCCATGTTGGGGTTTTGATACAGTTAATTTATTTGTTATGCTTTCATTCTCGTTTGTGTAGATAATCAAGCGAAAAGATTTGCTCCGGAGTGATTTTTTTCAAGTCACTGACTGAATGACAAATGGTAGATAATATTCAAAGGTTAGATCGTTTACCAGTGAACGCAATCTGCCCCCACCCCCACCCCCACTACTCTGGCTTAACATTTCAGTTTTCAGCTTCATATTTCTGTTTTATACAATCGATGAACGGTTTTGTCGAGCGAGCAAATTGACTACAGTACATTTTTTTTTTTTAAGTCTGGTACTTATTCTACAGGTCTCCTTTACCGAAACGCTAAGGTACGGGACGTAAATAAATCAAAACCGACTGTCAAATAGTGGGGTGGAGAC
>NC_068984.1:123328988-123334999 GCF_001194135.2 Octopus bimaculoides | reverse complement strand
ATATATATATATATATATACACATACATATATATATATATAGTCGGTTCAAATAAACAAGGAATTTAAATAAACTGTTAAAAAAGGAAAAAAGAAAAGAAAAACAACGAACGTGAGGCGTGAACAAGAGGTATATAAGCTTGACGATCGGTGAAAGGAGAAAGTTGAACGTTTCGAGCATAGCTTTCCGTCGGAAAGGAGAAAGGGAAAAAGTTCAAAGAAGGAGGAGAAGAAATCGCCAGCGGCCCTCGTGCAACGGTACTGAAACCGAAACTGCGGGATTGCAAAGTTAGCTTTATAATCACACAGTCATGCTTGCGCCTATAACACTGAAAGTTCCTCTTTCAGTTTTGAATAAAAGTAATAAAAGACTCTACAGTTCTTATTCCAATCTAATTTCCTTTCGTTTTCTGTATCTTTCAATGTATAGAAAATGCTTTAAACTTTCATTATTGTAATAATTAAGGTGGCGAGTTGGCGGAATCGTTAGCACATCAGGTGAAATGCTTAGCGGTATTTCGTCTGTCTTTACGTTCTGAGTTCAAATTCCGCCGAGGTCGACTTTGCCTTTCATCCTTTCAGGGTCACGTTCTGAGTTCAAATTCCGCCGAGGTCGACTTTGCCTTTCATCCTTTCAGGGTCGATAAATTAAGTACCAGTTGTGTACTGGGGTCGATCTAATCGACTGGCTCCTTCCCCCCACCAAAAAAAATTTTTCTGGCCTTGTGCCAAGAGTAGAAAAGGATATTTCGTCCGTCTTTGAACGTTCTGGGTTCAAATTCCGCCGAAGTCGAATTTGCCTTCGGCGGAATTTGAACCCAGAACGTTCAAAGTCGAATTTGCCTTTCATCCTTTCGTGGTCGATCAAGCAAATACCAGTTAAATGCTGGAATGGATATAATCGACTAGTCCCCTCCCACAAAATTTCAAGCCTTGTGCCTATAGTAGAAAGGATTATAGTAATTGGGTGAGTCATTAGCATGTCGGACCAAATTCTTAGCTCCACTACTACCGGCTCTTTACGCTCTGAGTTCAATTTCCGCCGAGATTGATTTTGCCTTTCACCCGTACAAGATCGATAAAATAAGTATCATTTGAGTATTGGGTCGATGAAATCGACTTGGCCCTACCCATTTAAAGTGCTGGCCTTGAGCCGAAATTTAAAACCATTTAAGGCAGTGAACTGGCAGAATCGTTAGAGCGTTGGAGAAAATGCTTAGAGTTATTTTTTCCGACTCATTACGTTCTGAGTTCAAATTCCGCCGAGATCAACTTTGCTTTTCGTCCTCTCGGAATCGATAAAATATATCTCAGTCGAGCACTGGGGTCAATATAATTGCTGACCTTGCACCAAAATTTAAAAGCAATATAATTATCATAGTGCTTAGATAAATTCGTTGCTGGTTGCAATCTTCTGTCCAGAAGACCAAAAGACGTTCTATTTCAGTAATGATACTGCTTCTATTTCTAGTTCACTGCGAAACGAAAGCAAGTGGCTTAGTGGTTAGGGTATTCAGCTCAGGATCGTAAGATACTGAGTTCGATTCCCGACGACACATTGTGTCCTTGAGCAAGACACTTTATTTTCACGTTGCTTCAACCCACTCAGCTGGCAAAAATTAGTTCTACCTGTATTTCAAAAAAGCCAGTCTGGTCACTTTCTCTGTCATGCTGAATCTTCCTGAGAACTACGTTAAGAGTACGCATATCTGTGGAATGCCCAGTCACTTGCTCGGCAATTTCACGAGCAGGCTGTTCAATTGGTCGGATCAGCTAGAACCTTCGTCGTCGTAACCGACGGAGTATCAGTTAGTTCCTTGCAGACCAGAAGTTAATACAATTTAATTTTTTTCTGCATCAACATCTGTTTTCCTTCAAATTTTTCGTGTTGTTGCTTCTGTTTATTTTTGCTTTCATCGTCGCCATTTTCAAATCCTTTTATAACTTCCAATTTATCACCTAAAGTTAATATTTTACTTTCTTCATGACACCAGAAATTTTCTCGTCATGTAACCACATATATAGAGGTTATATTACAAATTGTATTTGGTTGGGCGGAGCAACACGATCTCTACTCGGAAACACAAGATTTACAATGACAGCACATTTATCAAAACATAAGTATCAAATTCTACTTTTAAAATCCGTTTCAGAATACAGTAATACAGCAGAGCAATAATATAGTGTTCGATGAGAGCACGGAAATTTTCAAACTTCATTCGAAAAATTGTTACACACACACACACACACACACACACACACACACACACACACACACACACACGAGCAGACAGACGGACAGACAGACAGACAGACAGACAGATAGATAGATAGATAGATAGATAGATAGATAGATAGATAGATAGATAGGCCTATGCCATTAGTTTGGACAACAAATATGAAGAAAGGTATACTAAATACCATAAAAAATTAATTCTTGATTTATTGAAACTATCTTGCTTCGAGAGAAGATTAAAAAAACCTAATGGTAGTTGCAGCCAATTCTAAATAAAAGAGAAGATAACTTCAAAGGGTTAATCATGAATTACCATGCTATTAAGGCTGGAATTACCAAGCCATGAAGGAAAAAACAACCTGTTTGTTCTTCGAGAAGCAGAATGACAGATGTGAGAATGTTCAGCCAAAATAAGCGTCATCAGCACAGCGCTGTCCTAGTTTGACTCCAATCCTACATAAGAAGTAGCGGTTCGACTTGGGAGACTCGCTGATCTCCGAGTTATACACCCTATTAAGCAAGGTTGCTCCAGAGATCCTTCGAAGAAATCCCATTTCGGCCGCTTGTATTCACGATCATGCTCTTTCGGTCATTACTCAACATTTACGATCATAAGTGAGGATAAAAAGGTAGACCCCCTTCAATCGTGAATGGCCATGGGATTGCACCTAGAAAGTTCCCCTCCGAGGCACAAGTCCGGCCAAGGTTATTTATGGAAGACCAGCAGTCGCCCATACATACCAGCCTCCTCTCTCCACGCCACCGATGTTATCCAAGGGAAAGGCAAAGACTGATATAGCTTGACACCAGTGATGTCGCAACTCATTTCTACAGCTGAGCGAACTGGAGCAACGTGAAATAAAGCGTCTTGCTCAAGAACACAACACACAGCCCGGTGCGGGAATCGAACTCACAACCTCATCACTGAGAGCCCCACGCTCTAACCACTGAGGCATGCACCTTCACATGATGAGGAGACTTATTTTACAGTTATTTGTGTTGTACCTAACGTATAGTACCTACTTTCTACAGTGAGCTATTCCGCTATGTGGAACTTATTTACAACTAGATGGACTGTACAGCCGTACGAGGGTGTGCTGAAAAGTTTCTGGCTTCGAGTAAAAGAAAATACAGGAGGATCAGTTAGTTATAATTTTATTCAACATATTCTCCTCTCAGATTCACACACTTATTACAGCAGCCCTTCAGTCTTTTTTAAAGCCCTGTAAAAGAACTCAGAAAGCTGAGCCTCAAACCAGGCCTTTCGCGATACCCGTAAAGCCAGGAACTTTTCAGCACCCACTCGTACATTACCATATAACAGTAAGTTATATCACAATGTGGTACCTAGAAAATCACAAGAACCCTTCTTATGACTCGGGGGGGGGGGGGTCAGTCTATTCCTACAGGACATTCCAGTAACCTCTACAAAGCATACAACCAAATTCATATGAATGTAATAACACACATCCTCCTTAAATTAATGAAACAAAATATTACATAAAAATCATGTCGCAAGGTCGTCTGGCAACATTAGCTAGCTTCACCATTGAATAGGAATTCAGCCGAAAAATTGATTACAGATATATCATACGAAACTTAGCTCATAAAAAGACACACAAAGTACTTCTCAGAAAAAAAGTTTAAAATCCATCTTAATCTTTGATAATAGATAAATATTTAAGATTATGCAGTTTTGGGCTTTTAATAATTGATGGGTGGAGTCCTAAAATAGTCTTGCACTGCGTGTAAGTGGGTGTGTATTTGTGTGTGTGTGTACAGTAAAATATGTGTGTATATGTATATATACATATATATATATGTATATGTGTGTGTATACAGTAAAATATATGTGTGTGTGTATGTATATATACACATATATGTATGTGTGTGTATGTGTGTGTGTGTGGTTCAGAATTATACAAAAAGCATGATATAAAAAAACAGAATATGTACAAAAAATATAATACACACGCGCGCGTGAACGCACACACATACAAGCACACACACAGACACATAGACATACAGGTAGACAGAGAGGCAGACAGACTGACAGACTGACAGACAGACAGATCTTTCTCGCGACAGCCCTAAACCGTGCTACAATACAAATGTTTAAGATGATTCGTTGACATGAAAAACGCAACAAGAGCTCATCTACAACACGATGTGTGTGTGTGGCATGAACACATACACGCACATATTCACACTCTCATACACTTATGTGCTTTTTTTATCTCAGAAAGTAAAGAGAAAGTCCTCGATAGATATTGCACAGTAGTTCTCAACTCTCCTTTTCACCAAATGGCATTTTGTAAATGCCTCCACTCCATCTTTTGCAAAAGAAGTAGATTACCAAACAGAAGCAAATTTTGTGACATATAATATGAACAGATCAAAGCTATCAGTCAGATAAGAAAATTCTTAATCAATGTTTGCCTACTCTGTAACAGAACCTTGACAAGAAGTGGTTTCAATGACAAAGTTAAAAGCCGAAATGCTTTGGGAAAACCAAATCTATAAAGCATTAAACATAGATACAAGAACATAATGTGGCATAATCGACCTTATGGCATAAATGTAACCATAAATAAAGCAATGATCTTCATGAGACTGATAAATATAGTATCATCCCTTTCCACTCTACTAGGCTCACGATCACATGCACAATCACGCTAAATGCAAAAGCACGCTCCTTCAATAACTCTCAAACAATCTTCGCCAAATTCCACCATAAAATAGTTATATGACTGGAAATGCATATGAGGATGTGTGGTGAGCAGTCGCGATGCGGCAGTCGAAAGACAAGATCGATGCGGAGACGATAGCAATTAGATTCGTGGATAAGAAAGAAATCAAGGATGCTTGAAGTGTCTGTGTACTAGTCAGGGATGCGTGTAGAGAATGAAACTAACTTTTGTAGACAGTTAAGGATTGCTTAAAGATTTGATTCGGTTTCTACGTCGGCGACATCATCATAGGATGACTGTGAGAACTAAAAGCCGTTGTCACAGAGAACAATGAATTCAGAAAGGGGTAAACGACAAACATGACAATTGAAGTGAGATAGATGCACTCAGCGAAGGGCGAAATATGAATATTGGAGATTAAAGGAGTTCAGGGAATGGTAGAAAAAGAGAAATATTTCTAAAAGTAGGGAGGTAGAGAAACTTTGAACCAGAGTAAATGGAAGTCGTTGCTGATATCCAGGTGAAAGAGTTGAGTGGCATCTACATATGTGCAGACATCACGTTTCACTTTGAAGTTTGAGTAACAGAGTATGCACGAACACTACTATATATAAGTGTGTGTGTACTGGTTGTCTTCTGTACACACCCACTCACTAAAACAACCATATGAGCGAGATTTGAAATGTGGACTCGTACAAAGCCCTTTACAGTCGTCATTTTTAAAGAGTTACTGAAAATGCTACGGGGATTCAGGGAAGACAGGCTTTAGTTGCACCTTAACCAATGGTTGATTAGTTTCACATCCGCTTATATCTCGAGCACACTTCTTTATAGATATTATTTATTGATCGACAAACGCTTTGGATCAATGTGCGCGTGTGTGTGCTATGTATGTATGTATGTATGTATGTATACATATACACACAATATATGTATATAATATACACATATATATGTATATATACGTATATATGCATTTACATATGTATATGCATATACACATGTGTATGCATATTCGTGTTGTAATCCGTATATTCGTGTATATATAAACACACAAATATATATATATATATATATATATATATA
>NC_068984.1:123324245-123325495 GCF_001194135.2 Octopus bimaculoides | reverse complement strand
TCTTCTCTTGTATTCCATCGATTTAATCTACCTTATTCTCTTTTCCTTTTTTTGTATCTGTCTATTTGTCTTAATCTTTTACTCTCCTTGCTAACGCTTCATCTATCGTTGTCACCGTTTACTTTCTAACTCTTAAATTTAATTCTCTCTCTTTCTCTCTCTTGTCTTTATCTTAGTCTATCTCGTGTCCATCCGCGATCAAACTCTTCAGAGACAATCCCCTTCCTCCTCCTCCTCCTCAATGTAGGTAGAATAAAGTAAGAGTAATGGGAAGAGGACTTCGCGTGTACATATGTGTGTGACTATGTATGTATGTGTTTTATGAATGTGACGTAGCTTCTAGCTGTCCTACACTATAACCCATTATGTCACACTATCAACAGTGTGAACACATGTGTGTGCGTGTGTATCAGTATAGGCATGGGTGTGTTTGCTTAATACGTAAATGTATGCGTTGTGTGTGAGTATGTACGCGGCTTTATCGATGAGTGTATATACGTGTGTCAGTATCAATGCGTTACACTGACAATAGCAGCAGCAACCGTCGCAGTACCAGCACTAGCAACAGCAGCAGCAGCAGCAACAGTATGTAGCAACACAGCAGCAGCCACCACCGCCATTTTGTCACCATCAACAACGCCGCTGTCGCCATCTTGTAAATTCAACAGTCAAGATTCCCCTACGAGCTCTATATTACCAGTTGTATCTTTTTTTTTTTTAAATAAAAGACAACCCTCTCTATTATACTATAGTAAGGCAAGCCAGTGTAAAACAGGTTATAGATAGAGAGAAAAATAAATAGTAAATACTACTACTACTAGTCGTACTAAGACTAGTAGTACCTTCTTTTGTAATAAAGTTTGCACACCCATTTTTCCCTCCCTTTACAACCTTTTACCTATCTATCTCTATCCCTCTTTACTACTCCCTTTATCCCTCTAGTACTTACTCTTACTTCCTCCCCTTACTATTTCTATTCCCCCTCCTTTTCTGCTTCTATTTTATTCATCTCCCTCCTGCATTACATTCACACCCTTTCTGTTAGACTATAACTGTTACCATTCCTCCTTTGCGACTATCTCTGTAACACACACTCTCTCTCTCACTCTCTCTGATTTATCCTCACACACTCTCTATCGCACTATAGCTTTCGTCAGTACCCCTCTCTATTTCACCGTTACTCCTCCTTTCATTACTCATACACATACTCTCTCTGTAGTTTTAGTATCTCGCTCTCACTTCCCAGTCTA
>NC_068984.1:123322428-123324235 GCF_001194135.2 Octopus bimaculoides | reverse complement strand
TCGCACTATAGCTTTCGTCAGTACCCCTCTCTATTTCACCGTTACTCCTCTTTTCATTACTCATACACATACTCTCTCTGTGGTTTTAGTATCTCGCTCTCACTTCCCAGTCTATCTATCACTCTGTCTCTCTCGCACACTCTCACTCTCTCCGATTTATCCTCACACACACTCTCTATCACACTATAGCTTTCATCAGTACCCCTCTCTATTTTACTATTACTCCTCCTTTCATTACTCACACACATACTCTCTCTGTAGTTTTAGTATCTCGCTCTCACTTCCCAGTCTATCTATCACTCTATCTCTCTCGCACACTCTCACTCTCTCTAACCAGTTCAGTTTAAGGGACGGCGGCTGTCTTAACTCTTATATTACATTACAACAGTAAAAGAAGCCAGCCACTGCTCACCTCACACCCGGCTTATTATTATTATTACAAAATACCCCTTTTTTTTTTCATTGATAATTAACACTATGGTAAGTTGACACTTGTTTATTCTCTTCTTTTCAATCATTTCTTAAGCCTAATAACCATTATTTCTTATACAAATTGACACACACACACACATTAATATATATATATATATATATATATATTCGTTATCGTCTGCTGACATCTTGTTGCTTGTCCCCCCCCCTTCTTTCTCTTGTTACCGTTTTGATGGATGAAAGAAAAAAATATATAATAATTTTTCATTCAGACGAATTCATCATACCTAAAACTTAATCTTTCATAGATATATATAAAGGATAATATCTGTATATAAATATATCTTTAATCCTATTTCAATAAAAAAGTGAGGCGGGGAGATTCCATATTTCAACAATGTCTTCTCTCTCAACCCATCAAGACCTTATATATATATATATATACCTGTATCTGTCTGTATTATTAATATCTAAATTGCTAATTATGTGTGTGTATATATATATATATAATATCATGGTCTTTATAAGATGTAAGAAATATTAGACCCAATCTGTGACAAAAAAGGCCATCGAGTTCCATGAACTGAGATCGAACCATGTCTTATTGCTTGTTATACATTTATATATATATAATATTGTATGTGTCGGATGTTTTGTAAGATAAATACATATTGTAAATGGACTTGTGATTAATAAATGGTGTTCAATATTTTGGCATCTTATACACGCTAAGTTATTTAAACGCACACACACATATATATATATATATATATATATATATATATGTGTGTGTGTGTGTAGAATGTCGTATATGTACAGTAGCAGCTATTTAAAATGACAGACTGAATTTATGTATACCTACCGGAGCAATTTTTTCCTTTTTTATATTGTGAGGTAATTGTAAAAATGTATATAATGTGTCAGATATTATCAATCTTCATTTTTGATATCAGTAAAATACCTATATTATATATATATGCATAATATATATATGTATACGATATATATATTTCCAAAAATATAACCTGTATGACAATATGTATGTTGTGTGTGTATGTATATATATATATATATATATATATATTTATTTATTTATTTATGTGTTTCAGCCAAGTGGCTGCGGTCATGCTGGTGCACCATATATATATCAGTTCGATATTTATACATATTCCAAGTTTACTGTCATATTTTATTTCAAATACTCAGATATAAAATTCTCATATAGCTTGCTGTGTATATAGTATTAGAGAAAATAACCAAGGTTCATGAACTCATCGATGAAAATCCAATATTAATTTAATTTTAATTTTTAATAAATTGATTTTAATTGAGTTTTTACCTGTAATTTGGGGTTTTTATCCCTAATACTTATATA
>NC_068984.1:123320004-123321978 GCF_001194135.2 Octopus bimaculoides | reverse complement strand
TTTTTTTTTTCTTGAATAACAAGATGTCACTTTTTAAAAAATGGATGGGAACAATTTGTTTAAATGAAATTCCTCGTTCAATAAACGACAGACTTACATAAAATCCTTCGCATCCATATATATATATACATATATATGTCTCTTTCTATTCCTCCATTTCCATACATTTCACGACCATATGTGTTCTCGCATCTTCCTTTTCAAAATCTCACCATTACTGAGGCTATATATACATAGAAATATATATATATATTATATTCTGGCTTCCCGTGGCAGTTTTTCATTTTTTTTTTAACTTAGATGGAATAAGAGATTTTGTATTACTAATGGCTTAAAAATGGAAAAAGCAAAAAGAAATAATAATGGAGACGGGTTTGATCTTGTTTCTTGTATGTCTTATATAGACAGTAATAAAAGCCGGCTGAGTAGCACTTGAGAGTTGTTTAGCCCATGTCAACCCTGTTTGGACAGGCTTTATGATCAAAGACATTCCAGCTATGACCATCCTGTCTTTCTAGATACATGTAAGAGTACATTGCCCGATGTATTCTTTTTCGAGATGTTTGCCTATGATTTGAGGGCGGTTTGACTGCTATTTCTAGCCGTTAGAATGACCACGAAGTGGCTCTCTCTATCTCTCTCTCTCTCTCTCTCAATGGCTCGTATAAGCACTTAGTTGTATGCATAGGGTGTGTGGGTTATATATATATTAGTCACATGTGTGTGTGTGTCTGGTTATATAGTCGCATGAAATCGGTTGCGTGATGAAAGATGTGATTATAAGCGTTTAAAAAAGGCCACAGAATATGCTTTAACATGAAAATAAAATGCCTATTGTAAGCAGATTGAAATCTGTATTTTATATATAGATATGCGCATTTTAGATATCCTAAGAATTTAAATTCCTATCTCTATAACCGCAGAAATTTAATAGGATTATTTTCATTTTATATATATGTATGTATATATATATATAATATATATACATACATAATTTGCTGGGTTTCACTTATTTTACAGTTGAAGACCTAGTGGGAATATGACTGTCTAGCATTTAAATGTCTAGCAAATATCTCCGTCTCTATAGAAATATGTGTGGGAGAAAAAAAAAATGTCTATTTTAAAATCCGCCACAACCGTCATAAATCCTCCCCAAAAATGTCCTTTTCTCTCGAGATAACATCTCTTCGATTACTGAAATTTGTCTACATTTCAAAAATATGCATTCATTTATCAATGACTGTATCCATAGAAACTGTCTATTATTTTATATATATGTATATATATTATATTATATATATATATATATATATAATCATACACATGTATGTATATAAACTTCGCGCTTAAAGTGCAGGTTGTTAAATGGAAATTTTTTTTACATTTTCAATAAATTTTTTCAGATTTTTCTCAAATTTATTAACATTTGACAAAATTCTTTCATTCAACTAGATATTTTTTTTTTTACTGAGATAAAATGCATCTACTTTATTTTAAGGTTTTCGTATCAGACCTAAAACTGTTGCCGAACATGTTTCAAATGTAAAATCCCGATGAGAAAACTTTCCTGTAAAATGTGACTAATTTATTACAATGTGTAGATTACGTTATTTTAATTATTAAATCTTTTGTTCAACGTCATTTTGTGTGTGTGTAGGATTAGTTCGTCTTGTGTATTTTTTTTTTTTGTTCGAGCAAAGAATATATTTGTAAAATTGTATCATACTTTTTGGATTCCATCATGGAATGAATGCCTAATAGTTATATTATTAGCATTTCACTTGTTTCCCTCCTTTTATAAATACATATATATATATATACTGAGGCGACTCTTTCATTCTCTGCGTTCTGAGAAATGTCTTAACTTCCCTATACACAGGCTACATTTAGTAACTATGTGGTATGCGTGTGAATATATAAATATATATATATATATTTATATATATATATATATATATATATATATATATATAT
>NC_068984.1:123311313-123319992 GCF_001194135.2 Octopus bimaculoides | reverse complement strand
TTTTTTTCTTTTCGGGGTTTTTTTTTTTTTTTCCTCCGTCTTCAAAAGTAAATGCCGAAATACATTGCTGTTACTACTACTGCTAATATAGCTGTGCAAAAGATTTGCTGGAGTTAGCTATATAGTTATGAGCAATAAATCTATAAGGTAGATATGTCTATCGGTCACAAGTCAGTCTTGGTCGAGCAAAGACCTACGTCTAGCCAAAGGCATTCCAGCCGTGGCCATATCATTCTTTCCAGCAATAATGTATCTTCGAAAGCACTAGCTAGTGTCTTTTTCTAAGGCGGTAGGGTTGAGTGCCTATGTTGAAATACCCTTGTTGGGTGTCTCTTGTCAGATTTAATTAAATGAACACTAGGGTTGTGTGTGCACCACCAGCTTTTACACTTGAAGCGACGGTTGCATGTTGGTAGAAATTTTTAATTAGACTACTTAACAAGCAGTTAAAAAGCCGGTTTCAAAACCGTACCTCACCATTACCCTTAATGTCGGTCAGTTGAGCTCATTTCAAGTGGTCACTGGTGGCTGCAGACTAGTTTTTATTTCGTTTTTGTTTCTGGTTTCACACACGAATTGGCGGGGAGGCTTGTATTTTGGCGCTTTCACTCGATTGTAATTGTGTTGGTGGAGTGACAAGCTACTAACCTTTCTGTATGATGCATTGTCTCCCCTCGGGTTAAGGACTTAGATAGGAAGGGGGTTACTGACAAGTATTTATCGGTTTTCTGGTTTTGTCCTAGTTATGTGACTTGTTTGGTTTCGTCAGTGTAATATCATTTGTGTGAGGTATGTGTCACTTGTGCCGCTCGCACATACACACACACGCAACGCTGACCACATTAACATATGTTAATATCTCCTCTTCCTCATCCTCCTTCCAGCTGCTCTTACAGCTACCTGTTATTTACTGCACTCACTGCCGGATCACGTCGCACTGCTCACAATTACCTTAACAGGGAGGTGTTGGTGATGGTTGCTGATATCGTATGGATTATTGGTTCGATTCTGGTTCAACACTTGTCGCAATGATCTAATTTTTCCCTTCCGCTTCTTTCCCCCTCCTCTGTTGCTTCATTACTGCAGCATCTAATTCGATCTAATGCTCTTAGCATAATCACAGCAGCCGACACACTGCGTCACCGACGTTTCACCACTGCACCAGTGTGTGTGCGTGTCTCTGGCCCCTTCTGCCTCTCTGCCACTTGCCCTTTCTGTCTCTCTACCACATGCCCCTTATATATATATAACTGTGTGTATATATATTTATATATTCAGTAGTTCCCCAATCTGCAGTTGGTGATGACAGTGTCAGTAGAGTAAGATCTGTACTGCTGTGTGACATAGTTCGATTCCCATCTGGTTATTGATTTGCAACTGCTGCTGCTGCTATTTCCATTGATTTTATTTGACTAGAGAGGTTACAGCTGCTTTATTGTTACTTTAGATCTTGTCTAATTCTGTTAGCTTGCCTTACCCACCGCTACCTGCTCTTTTTTCACATCCTACCCTTACCATTAGCAACACGACATTCCGACATGGTAAGGAAAACCACTTGTTTCATTCTTTGATTTTTTTTTTTTTTTTTTTTTTTTTTTTTTTTACTATTCCTAAACAATAGCAAATGACATTTTCTTTTAATATTCCTCCTCGTTTTTTGACAAATTTTCCCCTCATGTCATCGTTCTTTTTTTAAACTCCCTTTTTCTTTCTTAGGCTGATCAACTTACAGAAGAACAGATTGCTGGTAAGTTTTTGTTGTTTTCTGTCTCCCTTGTTTATTTTTATGTCTCCTCTGCATGCTTCGGTCACTCTCTTCAATTTCTTGCTCCTCTCTTGTCCTTAGTTTTGCTTCACTAGTTTGTTTTCATATCAACATGTACAATTCACCACCAAATTGTTGGATTCTACTTACATGTGAGGCTTGATGGATTTACCCTTCTATGGACCTGTACCAACTGTTCTGATAATGGATTATTTCAAATATCTCACTGGATGGATACCTTATATGCTGCATGGATATTACCAACATTTCTGGTCTCTGCACTTCATCATACATAATCTACAAATGTAGTCGTTCAAATAATGCCACTAATTACTACTCTCTACCAATGGCTTCTAATTCACCATTTCACTTTTCTTCATCCGTTTTTGTTGGGGTTATTTTTTTTTTTAATCTGAAGCTTCTAGATTTGCAGTCAAGTATAATGAAGATCATTATTTTCACTCTCCAGAATTCAAAGAAGCTTTCAGTTTGTTTGACAAAGATGGAGATGGGACCATCACAACGAAAGAGTTGGGAACAGTAATGAGGTCACTTGGTCAAAATCCCACAGAAGCTGAATTACAAGATATGATAAATGAAGTAGATGCTGATGGTAAGCACCTTGTCTTTCCTACGTACAATCTGTTTTGATAAGGAATTCCTGTACATGACGTATCGATAAATCAGTCAGTATTAAATTTTGTCAATCTACCCAATATGTTGTTGGTATGAAGAATCGGCAGTGAGAAGGTTTCAATATTAATTTCAGGAAATGGAACCATTGATTTTCCTGAATTTTTGACCATGATGGCCCGAAAAATGAAAGACACAGATAGTGAAGAAGAAATCAGAGAAGCATTCCGTGTCTTTGACAAAGATGGAAATGGTTTCATCAGTGCAGCAGAATTGCGTCATGTAATGACAAATTTAGGAGAAAAGTTGACGGACGAAGAAGTTGATGAAATGATCAGGGAGGCAGATATTGATGGTGATGGCCAGGTTAATTATGAAGGTGAGTTCGTTGGAATTGTTAATTTGATTTACATTGCATTAATGGAGATATTTACATCCACCATAAATAACTTGTCAAAATGTTAATTTGCTGTTTTCTTTTTATTTCAGAGTTCGTTACAATGATGACTTCCAAGTAGAACTGGTGAATTATTATTATAATTATTATATTATTATTATTATTACAAGCAAATTAAAGTTTATTCACACTGCAGTTTCATCCTGGCATCTCTCATTTCTGTATGTGTACAGCTCAAGGTCCTGTATTTAGTCGCACATTCAATTAAAAGATGTACCTGGGATGGTCTGTACAGTTATCTCTTCCCGGTAGTGGTGCTGTAAGATCACCAATTATGTCCCTATCCCATCTGACTACTTTCTCTGACCTAGTTCTGTAGACTCCACTATATCAAATTCATTTTTCCTTTCCTTCAAAGATGTAAAAAAAATTTCTGCCTTCCAGCCAAGCCAATCTCTTTGCTATCTTTTTCCATGCTGGTCCATCAGATCTCATTCAAATAAAGATAACTGTAAATTAAGTGGTATTGTATTTTTTTTTTTTACCTTTTCTTTATTTTTTATCTTCTTCAAAGACAAGAGACAAACAAAAATAGATATATATATAAAACACAGCATAAATTAGTTGCATAGTTGTTACAATGGAGTTTTAGTTTTCACATCATGGTCCTGATGTAGATTCTGCATTGACACTAAGTTAACAATTCATGCAGACTTTTTAGATTTAAGTAAGTTTCTATTTATTTGATAGGCAGGGGTGGGGAGGTATGCGTTATTTTACCTGTTTCTAATTAGTTACATTAGTAATAGGAATATTAGAAAAGTCCAAAGCTTCTTTTATAAATCTAAACAACTTACAGGCTGTTGACCGTTTTAATGTACTGATGGACACATGGGTGTTTCACACTTGTTTTAGAACTTTTGGAAATTAAAAACATGATGTACAGCATTAAAACACTTAGATGGGCATGGCTGACTAGATTTCCCCTAAACTACTTTGAATGTTTTTTCTCTTTTATGATGCGAGCAACATCATTTTGTTACCATTTCCCAACTTGTGGGGATTACCATTTTTGGCAATTTTTTTATTTTTTTACTTGGTGAAAACTGGATATTTAGTTTTTCTCCTTGTTGTTGTCGTCATAAGTCAGCTTTTCATCTTATTCACTTGCAAATTTCTTTAAGTCAGTTTTAGTCTATTAACCTCGTCCTAGCACATTCTGCTTTTCATTTCGACTTACATTCTCTTTTCGAGACCACTACAGGTGAGAAGAGCTGCAATATCAAGGATATGCTACTTGGCCTTGCTTCTAACCGAGCAAGAAGTGGAGAAAAAGGAAAAGTCACATTACAAACATTCATCATTGTCATTTGAAGGAAACCAAACTGTATCCAAAATAACTGATTACTTTTTCTTATAAAATTTTAGATTAAAATGACCAATACTGTCTAACCAGTTGTATGGTTGTTTGAGTTATCCATTAATTTCCTTTCCCCCCTCTTCCTCAGTACTTCTGTGCTCTTTGTCTTTTCTTCTAGCCCCCCCTTTCATCTTTTTTCTGTTTTTAATTTTTTTTTTCTTTTTTTCAATATTTCCTGAGGTGGCAGCTATTTCTTACAATGGTTGCTGCCTGATGGTTATTTGGGGAAATGTTGAAAGTTATTAATTTCCTGGCTGACAATTTGATTGTGGAAATTAATACTGGAATCACTGACAAATAAGTCAAAGAATTTTTTTGGTGTAATTTTACGATGTTGTTTCCATGTGGGAAGTTTTCTGACAATATTGTATTTGTTGTCACTGCTCGCTATGAGAAATTTATATTGATATTGAATAATAAAAAACCAACAAAACAAAATTAAGTTCACATTTTGTATATGATTGGCAAAAAAATAACAATGTCATGTGAAATAAATCTGACAAGATGTCAAGCATTGTCACTACTCCTTCTGTACAGATGCTTCTTGCTTCGGTCCACTTTGTTCTGTGGTGTGTTGTTTCACATCTGTTCTGTATAGCTTCAATTCCTAAAATCCTCACCTGCCACATTATACTTTCTGAACTGCTTTTTTTTTTATTATTTTTTAACTCTAATGAAAACCTGTTTTTTTTTTAACTGATTCTTAATTTTATTTTGCTTATTTTTTAATATATCCTAAATTTGATTGTGTGCAGGTGTGTAATATGGCAGGTTGTTGATTTTTATGTTGCATGTGTTTGGTTTTACAAGTGCCATTCTTATGACTTCCTGTTACAACTTTGTCACTAGAAAATAAAAATCTTGTTGCTACTGCTGCTATTACATTTTAGCACACAATCTACATTATGCTGTATAGCGGGCAGTCTGAAACAAAAATATCATTACCTTATTCTAATTCTTTACATTATAGACTTTCCTTTCTCTCTAGATGTATTTTAGAAACTAGAAAACCAGTTGTAGAACATTTTCCCCTTTAATCAGACCGCAATATTAAGCTCTTCTCTGAACAGAATTATACTTGTAATATTAAACAGCAACATAAGAATAGAATATAGCTGTTAATATGATTTGATGCCCTGCAACAGTTTAACAGTGAAGTGTTGCTTCCTTTTTCTTTTCTTCCTCTTTAACAAAACAAGGATGAAGTTAGCAGTTCCTTCCTGACTTATGAATTTTTGCTTTTTAATTTGAAAGTTTAATTAGTTACCACTATTTTTCTCTTTCTCCTTGTACCTCTTTGTTGGAGGTTGAGGATATTAGTTGTTACTGCCATTACTATTTCATTTAAACACTCTAATATCTCCAGTGCTACCATCTGTTGAAACATTTCCACTGTCATCTATGCGTGTCTGAATTATATCATTTCTCAATGTGTTCTTATTGCTGTGTGTGAGCAGGAAATCTTGATGTGATCAGCACTTGTTGACTGACCCCTCCCCCTCCTCTCCACATTGCCTGTCCACGCACTTGACACTGCTGAAGGCTCCTGTTTCTACCAGTCTACAGCTTAACAATCATCTATTGCAAAGACTTGACTCATAATTGTTTACAAGTCAATCTGCTAGCATGAACTGTTTCATGTTGAAACACATTACTTCTACTCTTAACACACCCAGTTAACATTCCATTTTATTGCTGTTGTATTGCTATTCATTAGCTTCCAAATGTGGGTGGGCAGGTCTCTAGTGAATAAATATCCCCTATTATCTTGAGGCTTCATGTTCACATAGATTTCTCATAAGTTTCCACTCCAGTTTCATGAGTGCTGCTAAAGTGAAGCTGAGTGTTTGTGTATAGGAACAGTTTTCACTCACAACTAGTAGTGATTATACAAGTGTGACTGTCAACTTCACTATTAGCAAGTAATTTGAGTAGATGATCTAGTAAGAAAACTATGCCTGCTTAAAGTTTCATAATCACTCTCTATCTACTCTGTTCAGCCACATGGAAACTTAGCAAATTGAGTCATGCCATTCTGCAGGAGAGCTTTGTATGGCTCTCAGTTAAACTTTGTGGGTTTTTTGTATTTGATTCGAGTATTGACTTAACTGTCTATTTAGGCTGCTCAATTCGCTCAGTTGTAGGTTTGAAAAGAGAAGTCACTGGTTTACTCTGACATAAAAGTGTCTGCAACTTGCTGCAGGGCATATATTGCAAAAGACTGGGTTTTTTTATATTGGTGTGCATTTATCAGTTTCCATATAATAAATTCCACTCACAAGGTAATTGGTCAGCTGGAGGCTATGATGGATAACATGCAGTGGAGCTGAACTTAGAACTGCAATTCTGAGTTCAACTGAGTAATTCTACAAAAGTTGTACAGTCATTTAGGAATAATGAAAAATATTCTGAAACTAATATTAAGTAGTACTCATCAATTAATTATATTAAAAACAAGAAGTTTCAAAAAAGAATACATGTTCTGAACAGTCATTTTCTTTTATGAAAATATTAAATGTAAAACTGATCAGAAATTTTAATTTGAGGTATTTTTATAAATTATATATTTAAATTGTTTTTGAGTACTGTTTAATGTTGGTTGTACAAAATCTATTTTCATTGTTTTTTGGTCTGAACTATACAACTTTTGTACAACTGCAAATTTCATCACTACCAAGACACAACCATACCACTTACCTTAACACCTAAATAATATCACAGGTTAAAATCTGATGTTCTTTACAATCTCTTGATGACCAACCAAAGCAGTATCACAAAAGTTGGATTTCTTTCATTGCCAAAAAAACAACAGTAGCTGGCCTTACGCACCAAACACTGGAGTATTACTAACATTCTGAAATGTAAAATGTATAATGCAAAAGCTTGCTGTCTGATAAATGAAATCTGCATTCAACCATTGTCCAATTCTTGCCTGTCTATTCAACTATCCCTACCTAAACTTGCCCAACATTCTGAGTATTAAACACTATAACTGATCCTTTCTTAGATATTTCATTGTCTATTAACAGTTCAAATAGAGCATTATTAATCTCACCCAGTTACTACAATGCCATGGCTATTAGAGTACATGGAAAGACTATATGCAGTATCTTCCCAGCCTAAATGTTAAATGTAATGTTGGCTACTGATAGGCTAAAATAAAATGCAAATGCCTCCCAATATCTAGATCTAGTGTTGTACTAATGTGATCTATCTTCCTCTGGATAAACCAAGTCCATCACAACATACCACAAGTGGAGTAAGGTAATGAATACTGTAATAAATTTCTTCTAGACTATTATCTGATAGATAACATCACAGGTTGATGTGTCTGTTTTTGAAGTGAAGTCATCTATAAGATGTCTGGCGTACTATGAAAGACTGAGAAAGGACTATCACAGGTAACACCTCCATATCACGCTTGACAGTTTTGTGAATTGAAGTGATGTGGAATAAAGTATTCTATCAAGAAATGAAGCAACAGATTTAAATTCCTGGCCTATGTGCAATACATTTACTCAGCCACCTTGTTCATTGTACTGTTGATGTGGATAGGTAGAATTACAAGTCACGTGAACTATAAAAGAAAGATGGGGGGAGGGGTGTTCAGACTTGTCCAAACTGATTTGGCGAATACGTTGGCCTTTCACCCTTCCCTACCGAGTGAAAGACTCTGTCTCCATCCTGTAGTGATGGTGTATTCTCTCATGTTAGCATTTACTTTGCTATAGCTATAAAGTCTTGGTGCTATTTACATTCTAGTTCTGGTAGCATCATCTATAATTACACAACAGTTTTCCAGCTGCCTGTTATATTTATATAATTCCTCCTCCTACACCCCACTCCTCTTGCTGCTTCTCAGTCCCTCTGTTGACAACCTAGCTTAAGCAATACATCTGCTTCCACTTACCCTCAACCACCACAACTCTTATTCAGTATTTCACTATATGAATCAATCGGTACAACTTAACTACCTCCCATAGGTGCCTACAACATCTTAGGTAGTGTAACTCGCCAAGTTTCTGAGTGTGTAGGAGACAAATTTAGCCAACCAGACTGCCTACAATGGGTGCTGGCAGAACTCCGGTTAATGTAGTATTGAATTACTGGGTGCCCTACCTTCACCATCCACCTGGCATCTTATATACATAGCAACTAACTCTCCATGTCACCACAAGCGTTTTTGTTTCCCTGTACATAACCCCTGTTGTATAGAACTGATCCATCATTTTCACTCCATTCCATGTCCTCTATGGTAACGTCTATCACAGCCACATAGAATTGTATCGGGATGTAAGCAACTGAAATGTGCAGCTCTGCACAACAGATTTTAGTCAGCTGTTGAACAAGTAAGGATGGGACCCAGGTAAGCAAAGAGATGGTGGTTTGACAACTTTCCTACCCACATTCCAACCTCAACAAGGATCGGCAGATTTTTTTTCTTTCTTTCTTTCTTTTTTTTTT
>NC_068984.1:123304074-123311303 GCF_001194135.2 Octopus bimaculoides | reverse complement strand
TTTTTTTTTTTTTTTTTTTTTTTTAATCTGCATGAAAGTTAATTTTATACACTGAGCTGGCAGTTGAAATGAAACCATTGGCTTGGGTGAGAAATGTAGACAGATTTTTTTTAATCAACTCATTGCAAATCTGAGATGAAATTGTTGCTGAGAGAAACTAGTAAACCATTTGTTCACACCCAGCCACATGTTGGTCTATTAACTTAGATGGGGGAGATAACTGGTTTTATATGAAAAACTAATGGTTTTCTAATAACGAGCCATTAGTTGTGAAGATCGTATCAACAGACCTAAATTCAACAAAGAACTCAAATTTTCCAAGAAAAAATATAGGTGATTGAATCAACTCTATCCTTTATACCACTTTAGTAGCAAGAAGAAAAAACGGCCAAATGTTTATTAAATTATACTGTACAATCTTTAAAAATCGAATGAAACATCAGAATGTGATCCTGGATAAAAGTGGATGTCCTGGCTATATGTCTGGATACTTTGATCAGCATTGATCTGGTGTAAAACAACTGCTGTGAAATTGAACTGTGACAGACTAAATACAACTAAGCATTAGTTTAACAGTGCCATATCTATCATTTCTCTTGTTCTTAAAATAATTCCTCACAATGGTATGAATTTTGTGAAACGATACTGCAAGTCATTTTAGTCCAAGAGTCTACAATTTCAGCTTTTAAATATAATGACATTTAAAAGGAAGAGTTACATAGTCATATGAATCTATTTCTTGAATCTTAGTCCAATCTCATTGTGCATGTGTGTTTCTATCACGGCCTTGAGTTAACCAATTCATGTGGAATTTGTTAAGCACTTCTAATGTATATAGCCATGGCCACAGCTCCTGGCTGAAATTAATAGAAGATATACATCATCATTTAGCATCTGTTGTCCATGCTGGCATGGGGTGGATGGTTTGACCAGGACTTCCGAGCTGGAAGGCTGCACCAGACTCCAGTCTGATTTGGCATGGTTTCTACAGCTGGATGCCCTTCCTAATGACAGCCAATCCGAGAGTAATGGGTGCTTTTATGTGACACCAGTATCACTCACATTTATTTTTGTGTGTATATATATATATATGTAGTACTTATTCGGAACCTGCACTCTGAATTCAAATTCTACTGGGGTAGAAAAAAGTAGCAGTGAACTATTGGAGTTGTTAGGATGTTAAATGTGATGACTTGTGAAATCATTCCCTCTTTTTGTTTTGACTGCAATGTTCCATGACACTATTGCCATGCTGTATCAACCCTTGTCTTTCGTTTGAAAAAAATATTTTTGCATGAGCAGTGAATACCATGCATGCTTTAGGGACTTCCCATGTGCAGATATTGCTTTACTCTCCATTTCTTCATGCTTGCATGGGTCATGGATCAGGCAGATTTTCTACAGCCAAATGCCCTTGGTTTTGGCAATCACCGGTTTCCAAGTAAGGTAATATTTCCCCATGATCAGACTGTTTTAACAAGATCAGAAATGAAGGACTCAGCTTGCATGACTGTGACACACATTTACAACTTCGTCAAGGCAAGGAGACAGTAACACACACAAGCATATATGATGGACTTCCGTTGACCAAATCCACTCACAAGGCCTTGATCAGCTTGAGACTACAGCAGAGGACACTTGCCCAAGATGCCAGTAGTGGGACTGAACCCACAACCATGTATTTGGAAGAAACTTCTTGCCGCAAATTCATGCCTGACATATAGATACACACACCCAAAAACTATATTCTTTTATTTGTTTCAGTCATTTGACTGTGGCCATACTGGAGCACTATTTTAGTCAAATAAATTGACCCCAGGACTTATTTTTTGTAAGCCTAGTACTTTTATTCTATCAATCTCTTTTCCCCAAAGCTAAGTTACTGGGACGTAAACACACCAACAGGTTGCTAAGCGATGGGATGGGAACAAAGACATATATACAACGGGCTTCTTTCAATTTCCATCTACCAAATCCACTCACAAGGCTATAATAGAAGACCCTTGGCCAAAGTGCTACACAGTGGGACTGAACCTGGAACCATGTGGTTGGGAAGCAAGCTTCTTACCACAGCCATGCCTATGCCTATGTCCACATATATATATATGTGTGTAGGTGTGACTGGTATGAAGCTTGCTTCCCAACCACATAGCTCTGAGTTCAGTCCTACTGCTTACCACCCTGTACAAGTATCTTCTACTACAGTCCCAAGTCAACCAAAGCCTTGTGGGTGGATTTGGTAGACAGCTAAACCCTGCAAAGTGGTGCTCCGGCATGGCTGCAGTTCAGTGAATAAAACAAGAGAAAGAATAAAGATATACACATGAAGGAGCAAGGCTTAGTGGTTAGGATAGTGAGCTCATGATCAAAAAGCTGTTGGTTCAGTTCATGGGTTGGGCTGGACAGCAGCATGTTATGGACCTTGGGCAAAGTACTTCATTTCATTTGCACCAGTTTACTCAGTGCAGGTGCAGCTCCCAGCTGTCACATCTTCAATGTTTTGCTGGGTCAAGGATCAGACAAGCTGGTGGAAGTCTGCTTGCACCTTCATTATCATCATCATTTAGCATCTGCTTTCCATCCTGGCATGGGTTAGACGGTTTGACTGAAACTGGTATGCTGGAGAGCTGTACCAGGTTCCCATCTTATTTGGCATGGTCTTTGCAGCCAGATGACCTTCCTAATGCCATATACTCCAAAAGTGTAAAGAGTGCTTTTTATGTACCACCAGCACGGATGCCAGTTACGTGACACCAGTATCAACCATGACTATAATTTCACTTGGCTTGACAGGTGTCCTCAAATATGGCTTATCACCAAAGGTCACATTACTTATTGCCTTCATGAGGCCCAACATTCAAAGGGTGCTTTTTACATGACACCGGTCTCAGCCACAGTTGGCTTGACACGTCTTTTCAAGCATAATATATTGCCAAAGGTCTTGGCCTCTTGTCATCGCCTCCATCTAAAACAATTAGCAAAACATACCGCCTGACTGGCCTTCGTGCAGGTGACACGTAAAAGCACCCACTATACTCTCTGAGTGGTTGGCGTTAGGAAGGGCATCCAGTTGTAGAAACTCTGCCAAATCAGATTGGAGCCTGGTGTTGCCATCCAGTTTCACCAGTCCTCAATCAAACCGTCCAACCCATGCTAGCATGGAAAACGGACGTTAAATGATGATGGTACATGTTACGAAGTCTTACTCATTTGCAAGTGAAAGATGTAGAGTTTTTTGGACACAGCCATGGTAAAACCCTCACAAGTTCATCCAAATAGCTTAGACACTCGGTGAGAACATCACAACTGTGGAACTGCTTTGAATTCAAGAACCAGTCATAGAATATGACAACAAATATATTTACCTGTTTACCTGACAGCAAAACTGATCTCATCACCCAGAATCAAAATTGATGTTCAGGTGATCAAGCCATTAAAAATTGAAGAATCAAAAAAAAAAAAAAAAAAAAAAAAACATGCTACTGTTTAGTTAAGGAGGTTGCTTCATTGCTTGGCAAATGTTTTCTACAATAGTCCCAAGCCTCCTGAGTGGATTTAGTACACAGAAACTGAAAGAAGTCTGGTATAAAAATGTATACTCTTTCACTTGTTTCAGTCATTTGACTGTGGCCATGCTGGAGCACCGCCTTTAGTCGACAAAATCGACCCCAGGACTTATTCTTTGTAAGCCTAGTACGTATTCTATCGGTCTCTTTTGTCAAACTGCTAAGTGACAGGGGACGTAAACACAACAGCATCGATTGTCAAGCAATGTTGGGGGGACAAACACAGACACACACACACACATACATACATATATACGATGGGCTTCATTCAGTTTCCGTCTACCAAATCCACTCACAAGGCTTTGGTCAGGCTGAGGCTATAGTTGAAGACACTTGCCCAAGGTGCCACGCAGTGGGATTGAACCCGGAACCATGTGGTTCGTAAGCAAGCTACTTACCACACAGCCACTCCTACACCTATGTATATGTAAGTTGACACCACATGATTATTGTGAACAAGTGGTCTCCATTTCCAATCTTCCTTGAAGCCATATCCTGCCATGGGGAAATATTACCTTACATGGAAACGGGTGTGGGGTAGCAACAGGAAGAGCATTTGGTTGTAGAAAATCTGCTTCAATAAATTCCATCTGAATCATGCAAGCATGGAAAAGTAGATGATAAAACGATGAAGATTATTAATTATTATTATATATACATAGGCACAGACATGGCCGTGTGGTAAGAAGCTTGCTTGCCAACCACACGGTTCCAGGTTCAGTCCCACTGTGTGGCACCTTGGGCAAGTGTCTTCTACTATAGTCTAGGGCCAACCAAAGCCTTGTGAGCAGAAACTGAAAAAACCCCATCTACGTTTGTACCAACGCTGATGTGTTTATGTCCCCGTGACTTAGTGGTTTGGCAAAAGGAGACCAATAGAATAAGCACTAGGCTTACAAAGAATAGGTCCTGGGGTTGATTTCTTTGTACTGCAGTCAAATTACTGAAACTTCTAAAAGAATATGTGGAGGTATTTATGCGGCAATGGCTTTTGTCATGTTATAAGTCGTATTGATATATGTGTGTGTGTATGTATTTTGACAAATTCTTTAAACATCTGAGAAATACTGAAAAACTGGGTGCCTTCTGAACAAAATCCTCTGTTCCTGTTGGTTCTGTACTGAGTTACACAAACATTGTTGCTGTCAGAAATACAAAGATTTTCCTGTTAGATACCTTAACCAATGGCATTTGTTTACCAATTGCACTATAAAGTAAATAATAGCAAAATACTATACTAATTCAGTCTTTTGCTGTATATTATTTGGAGTTTATTGAATCTACCCAGTCCTTAACTGGTAGATATATTGTGTGCTGAAGGCTTATACTAGTGAAATTTGAACTCAAACTGTAACGAAATACCACAATGCATTTATTCCAGCGCTCTACTAATTCTGTTGTCCAGTGTCCTGTTAATAATAAACAACTCTCTATATGGTTACTCAAACTGCTAGAAATAGCAGCCAAATTTCACTTAAATCACACTAAACTGTCTTAAAGAAAGAGAAAGAACTTACTGGATAATATGGTCCAAGGGATGCTGTGGCTGAAAATAAAGACTGGTTGGTCATGGCTAGAATATCTATGATCAAAGACTGGGGTTAAGCAACACTATAATGAAAATAATAACCAGGTGGTAACAGAATCACAACTTTGATTGTTAATAAGGTTTGGCTGTTGGCAAAAATATACTGACATAGGTGCAGTGCATCCACTATTCAGGTAGCCCTGCTCTACTCCTCTACACTTCTTTTCAACCTTGTTACATCTACTAACACCACTCAACTCCTACACACACTAACCACTATGCCTCATTCTTCTTTGCCAGAGCATCGACCCTCTGGAATCTCCTCCCAGCAGGTTTTGACATCAAACTCACAGGCTCTGAAGGGCCTGCAATGATCATGGACACTGCCCCTTCCTCCAGACTCAGCAGGTTAAAAACAAAGTATACTAGTATAGGTACAAGTGTAGCTGTGCAGTAAGAAGGTGGTGAGCTGGCAGAAACGTTAGCACGCCGGGCGAAATGCGTAGCAGTATTTCGTCTGTCTTTAGGTTCTGAGTTCAAATTCCGCCGAGGTCGACTTTGCCTTTCATCCTTTCGGGGTCGATAAATTAAGTACCAGTTACACACTGGGGTCGATATAATCAACTTAATCCGTTTGTCTGTCCTTGTTTGTCCCTTCTATGATTAGCCCCTTGTGGGCAATAAAGAAATAAGAAGCTCGCTTCCTAACCACATGGTTCCAGGTTCAGTCCCACTGCGTGGCACCTTGGGCAAGTGTCTTCTGCTATAGCCTCGGGATATATATGTGCATGTGAGTTTGTCTTTGTCAGTGTATTTGTCTCCCACCACTATTTGACAACTGGCATTGGTGTGTTTACATCCCTGTAACTTAGCAGTTCAGCAAAAAAGATGATAGAATAAATACCAGACTAAAAAAAGTACTGGGGTTGATTCATTCAATTAAAAAAATCTCCAAGGTGGTACCCCAACATGGCTACAGTCCAAAGGCTAAAAAAATAAAAGATACATGATCCGTGCATTCATCGTCATATTGCAAAGAATTACATCACCAGAAATCGATGTGAATGCATCATCAGATGAAATATTCAGTGGAAGCAAGAAACTAAATCTTCTGATTCAAGTAGAAGCAATGATCTGTTGTTTAGTGGCAAGGATGACTTTTTTTTCAGCAGACCTATGATGAAAAGCATTCCAACTGTGACCAACCCTGATTACATTATGTGTTCTCTTTCAAGATGGTAGGTATGATCTGACCAAGATTTGGGTATTAAGTATAGCAGACTGTGCAACTATGTAGATGCTGGATTGATGACAATGATGCAGTAAGTAAAAAAGAAAACACCCAATAAAAAACATTAAACAGTCTGAAACATTTTTCTCTCCCTATTTTGGGTTCAAATCCTGCCGGTACTACTATCATTCTAGGTCATATTCAATTCAAAATTTACATCCAAGTGGACTGTTCTTACTCCATATTATTCGGAGCTTCCTTACGTCTTGTGTATATATGTGTGTATATATATATATATATATATATATATACACACGTATGTATATACACACACACACACATATATATATATATATATATATATATACACATATATATCTTTAATCTTTTCCTTGTTTCAGTTGTTTGACCATGGCCATACTGGGGCACTGCCTTGAAGGGTTTTAGAGTCAAAGAAATAAACCCTAGTACTTATTCTATTGGTCTCTTTTGCCAAACCACTAAGTTATAGGGGACATAAATACACCAGCACCGGTTGTCAAGCAGTGTTCGGGGGACAAACACAGAGACACATAGATATAAACATATGTAATATATATATATATATGACAGGCTACTCTCAGTTTCCATCTACCAAATCCACTTACAAGGCTTTGGTCAGCCAGAAGCAAGGTGCATGCAGTCGGACTGAACCCAAAACCATGTGGTTGAGAAGCAAGCTTCTTAATTCTTTATTGCCTACAAGGGGCTAAACATAGAGGGGACAAACAAGGACAAGCAAACAGATTAAGTCGATTACATCGACCCCAGTGCGTAACTGGTACTTAATTTATCGATCCCGAAAGGATGAAAGGCAAAGTCGACCTCGGCGGAATTTGAACTCAGAACGTAAAGACAGACGAAA
>NC_068984.1:123296420-123303938 GCF_001194135.2 Octopus bimaculoides | reverse complement strand
ATATATATATATATATATATAAGCTCAGCAATTGGCTATGCAGGCAAGACTCCTTACATTCAGTTTGTCACCAGTTGTCCTAAGGAAGGACAAGAACTATAGCTCAGATCCTTCACAAATATTTCCAAACAGATATCAGAAGGTATTCCATTCTGTATTCTAACAATTCCACTAATCTACTAGTCCCAAAAAAGATCTTTAACAAAATGAAACCGACCGTAGTATAAGGGCTAACTAGGTAGGACACTTATTTACATTGTGTAAGTATTTGCTATGAACACAAAGCAGTACAAGTGACAGCACAAATCAGTGACTTCCCAGCTGAGAAGGCTAACTCATTGCCTTTTCATCTGCAAAACTCAACCCAAATGTTTAGTTAGTCAATGCTGAAGCTGGGATCTAATTAGTGTCCTTTGCTTGTCTGGTTTTTTAATCTTCTTGTGACATCAAATATGTGCAGAAATTATAGACAGCAACTTTAGCAAAATTAAAAAAAACACTTCACTCAGATTAAAAAAATGTATCAAGAAAGGTATAGCCCACTGCTGACAGATATATATATGTATGTGTCTGTGAGTGCATATGTATATATGTGTATATCTAACTATCTATATATATATATGTGTATGTAAGTCATCTAAGAGTCCATAAGTCAGGAAAAAATGCACTCATATATCTATCAATAGAGTGTTTTATCTGAAGTGAATCCCTAGCATGAAACCGATTGGTAAGATCAGCTGTAATGGATATATAATATTGTACACTTCGAATAATATATATGGGCGGGGTGGACACATGGCCTAATGGTTCAGGCATTAGACTCATGATTCTAAGATTGTGATTTTGATTCCTAGACTGGGTGATGCGTTGTGAGTAAATCCTGCAATGGACCAACATCCCATCCAGGGGGGAATATATGCACCACAGAAACCGGGGAACTGGCCCTATGATTCAGGAAGGACCTTTATCCTTTCATGTATAGATGAGTATATATCATTTATCATTAACTTCTTTCAGTCATTTTTAACTGTGACCATGCTGGGGCACTGCTTTGAGAGGTTTTAGTTGAATAGGACTTGTTTTTTAAAGCCTGGTACTTATTTTATCAGTTTCTTTTGCCGAATCACTAGCTTACAGGGGTGTAAACACACCAACACCAATTGTTGAGCAGTGGTGAGTGGACAAACACAGACACAAAGACATGCACACAAGAGCCTCTTATATAGGCACTTAGTGCATTAAAGCACATACATAGATCAGAGCAGACAAAATTCATCTGTCATGGGTACCAGAATTCCCATATCACATTATTTTGATCTATTGGACCTCCTCAGTGGAAAGCACCAATCGCTGCATGCCAACCAAATCTCACGGCTATGCTATATAGAATATCAGCATCTATTCAGATGCTGATGCCACCAATAGCAAGCAGCCTTATTAAAAATTAATTATCAGCGACAAAAGCAGTATTAATACCAAAAGGTAATCTTTATACCCAACTTAACATATCTTGTTAGAACACTGAATACTGCATTATTAACCATAAAAACACACACACAGATCATAGCAAATGAAATTTATCTGTCACGGGCACCATTCACAGTTGGAGGTGATAATTTCTAGATATCTACCATACAGAGTGGAGTACAGTTCAATTCTGAACATGCTAGGGACATTTAGCTCTCTCTCTCTCTCTCTGTACATATATGTGTATGTATGTATGCATGTGTGTCTGTGTGTGTAGATAGATAGATAGGCAGGCAGACATAAATATATATATATATATATATATATATATATAGTGAGTTCAAACAAGAAAAATGACAAAAAAACAAAAAGCAACAACGCAAGGACGTGATACAGATATTGTGTTAGGAAAGAAAGAGAATTTGACGTTTCGAGCAGAGCTCTTCGTTGGAAATATAGGAAAGTCCAAAGAAGGGAAGACGGAGGAAGAAAAAATCGCCAACGATATACATGAGGTTACATTGATATATATATATATATATATATATATATATATATATATATTTTTTGTGCGGGTGGCACATGAAATGCACCATTTTGAGCGTGGCCGTTGCCAGTACCGCCTGACTGGCCTTCGTGCGGGTGACACGTAAAAGCACCCACTACACTCTCTGAGTGGTTGGCGTTAGGAAGGGCATCCAGCTGTAGAAACTCTGCCAAATCAGATTGGAGCCTGGTGTAGCCATCTGGTTTCACCAGTCCTCAGTCAAATCGTCCAACCCATGCTAGCATGGAAAGCGGACGTTAAACGATGACGATATATATACTTATACACAGATATATCTGTATACATATGTATGTATAAGTGTATGTATGGCTGTGTGTACCACACAGTTTTTACTACTCATCACACTTCACTGTTGTAGATGATAACGATTATATATAAACCACAAAGTAACATACAGTTCACTCCTAAAGGTGTTAAACACAATAAATATGCAGTGTAAAGAGACATACAGGTCACATTGCTGTAGGTGGTTGATACATAAATATGTACCACAATGTGAGGTACAGTTCATGCCTGTAAATAACTGACACCCTAAATGTATATCACAGAAAGGACCACAGTTCATTACAGTTGGTTGTAGCAACAATAAATATGTACCACAGAGAGAGGTACATTTCACTACTGTAGGTGGTAGACAATAAATAAGTACATTTCATTTCTGTAGGTGGTTGACACAAAGAGAGATACAGTTCACTGCAGTAAGTGGTTGTTGACACTATTAATGAGTACCACGGACAGCAATACAGCTCATGACTGTATTTAACATAAACAAGTGACTGAGACTCTGCATAATTGACAAGCATCTTCGTAATATGTAGTGATAAAACTGAAAAAAACTTCAAGTAGGATAAAGATGATGTTGAAAAGAAGAAATATAACAATATAAACTGAACTTAGGGTGACAAGCTGGCAGGAGCATTAGCTCCATTTCATGCTTAGCAACATTTCATCCGTCTTTATGTTCTGAGTTCAAACTCCACCATGGACAGCTTTACCTTTCATCCTTTCAGGGTTGATAAAATAAGTACCATTCAAGCACTGGGGTCAATGTAACCAACTTCCCCCGTCTCCCAAAATTACTAGCCTTGTACCAAAATTTGAAACCAATATAGACTGAATTTTCAAGCTCTATGTTGTGTCGACGCCCTCAAGCGAAGAAGTAGGATCGCCCAAGACATATAAATAGAGGTAGTCTAGCCGTGGCAGTGACTGTTGAGTAGCCGTCATGTAGCAGTTGAGTAGAGATCATCCGAAGGTGCTAGATAGCAGTAGCTTGAGACATAACACTCTAGAACAGGGGTTTTCAAACTTTTTGACTTGCGGACCCCTTTATATTTCAGGCTTTACCTTAGGGACCCCCTTATAAACGCTTATGAAATTTATACATAAATATTTGCTTAAAATAACATATATTTTTACATTTATTTATTTAACAGTATTTAACAAATAGGTCTATTGTCAATTAAAAGATTTCGATTAAAAAACATATATAAAATCAAATTGCCCATAAAAAGTATTTGCTGTCTACGGACCCCCTGTCTTGTCCTTGCGGACCCCCTGTGGTCCGCGGACCACAGTTTGAAAACCCCTGCTCTAGAATGCTGTCTTATCTTGCCTTACTGTGGACCCTCAACTGCTTATGAAATTGTAAGGGTACTATCAAAACATATAGTATATCATAGACATCTAAACCTAGCAAGACCCATCCTTTTCCATGTCCATCCACAGCTGATTTCTTCCAGAAAGAGAAAGAAAAAATCAATCTACAGTACTACAATGTATGACAGACTGATCCATTACTATTTGCCAAATGTCTTAACCAGTTTCACATCTAGCACGGAAACTCTGAGGGTGACAGCAATGCATGTGTGACATATCTTGTGTCATCTAAACTAATAAACAATACCAAGGCTATCAACTTTCCTAACCTTATTTGCCTCAAACAACAAAAAACTCTAAGCCTAGACTGAGGCACTGTCTCCTCCTCTAAATCTTCAACAGCTACTACATCAGCCTGTATATCACAGAGCTTGCTAACTGCCCTCAACATGGTATCCATTATATGTTTACTAACACAATATACTAATCAATATACTCAATTCTTCAGCTATGGAACATCAGCCTTCCAAAATTCACTTTTTTTTCCTACAGTTATTAACTTACAGCTATTCAAGTTAGATATCAACTGTATCAATTCCACCAGTGCTGGATGACCTGCAAAAGTCATAGACACAACCACTTCCTCTCAAGTTAACATTAAAAAAAAAAAAAGAAAGAAAGAAAGAAAGAAAAGAAAAGAAACTGAATGAGTTGATGACAGAGCTTTTATGTAGTCAAGCAGTTTGCTAGAAATAGCAGCTAAATCTTCCTCAGATTATGCCAGGCATAGATAAACGTTTTCAAGAAGTAGACCGCATGAGGCACAGCTCATTATAAGGTGGGCTGCACTACTTAAAATATTCAAGGTAATTTATTTGTAGGTGTGCCATTCAAAAAGTCCTGCAGGCCACAGTATGCCCATACCTAGATTGCACGCAACTCTCTTAAAATAAGATATATTAGATAACATGGTCTGCAACATACGTATACCTATAGTGTACTAAATCTAGAAAAAAAAAAGATCTAATGTGGAATGCTTTTGATTATATGTCTGCTCAGTTAGGGCTGACCTAGGTAAAATCTACTACAGTAACAAAACAAGCCTCTACTTTGTAGCACAGCTGGTGAAAAATAACTACCAAATCTCCTTCAAATAAAACCTTACTGTTTTAAAAAAGACTAAAAACAGACTGAATAATGCAATCCTGGACTGAATATACCTACAAGAAAAAGACAAAATTGCTCTACTTTAGATTCTTTTAATCAGACAAACAAGGAGTCCTCAATAGGGTCACTCAACCTGCTAGAAATAAGAGCCAATTCTTCTTCAGATCCATACTTTACCATCTTTCAAAAGAAAGGGCACAATGGGTAACACCCTAAGTATATTATGTCTACAAGAAATGAGAAAAAAAAAGTGACAGGACATCCAAATCATTGGTTTCATACAGCAAAGAGTGGCAGGCCTGTCTGGGTCTGTCGTTCTGTTCGGTCTCAAATTAGTGTGCATGTATGTATTATGCACTCGTGTGTGTGTGTGTGTCTGTAGGCATGCATCTGTGTTTGTATGTCTGTGTGCGTGTAATATCTAATATCACTTTACAGTGAAAAGTCTTACAAGTTAATTCATTCATAACTGAGATGGTAATTTCATGAGTTAACAACAACTGAGATATGCCTGTAACTCTGAATGGATCACTGAATCAACACAAAAGATATCCCATTACCACAGTGTGTGTCCGGGTGTGTGTGTGTGTGTGTGTGCGGGGGGGGGGGGGTGTTCAGATCGTCTAGTGAACCTTCTCTTTTTCCAGTGGGAAGCTTCAGCTGCAAGAAATAAATGCAAATAGCTCAAAGAGGAATCAAGTTGAACCTGCATCACAGATTCAGCTTGCTGTGTGCTTACACAACCACAACTGCAACTACAAACACTACTACAATATACTGCTGCCCATACAACTCAATTATCATACTGCTGCCCATACAACTCAATTATCACATTGCCCCATACGTCATACTACCACCATTACTATCACACAACTACCAAAACAGTCAATACACATCTACTACTATTACTACAACCAATACAAACCTACTACCACACAGCTACCAGTTCATCACACAGCCACCAATATAACACCACTACTACTACTACCCAACAACTAATACACCTTAACTACTATTACCACCATCACACAAGTACCAATATACTATATCACTACTGCTACCAGCATCATCACCACCACACAGCAACCAATACATTATACCAACGCTGCCCCTACCAAAACTACACAACTGCAGACACTCAGGTAGATTGGTTCCTCACCTGAAGAATTACTTCCGGATGCCAGGCATGTGGTTTTACCTACCTCTGGATCGCTCAAGCGAAACACCAATGTGCTTCATCATATACTCACATATTCAAACATATACACATGTATGTGTATATGAATGTATGTGTACATGTTTGTGTGTATTATTATGTGCATGTATTTGCGTGTTCATATCTATGTTTGTGTATACTTATATAGATGATGGGTATAAAGTAAGCATACATACCTATATATATATATATATATATATATATATATATATATATATATGGGTGTGTGTGTATAGTTTGAATTTACAGAAAACAAAAGATGAAGACAGGTGAGTGAACAACAAGCAGGTACTCGGGAAGAATGGAAAAGTCTTTGATGTTTCAAGCCTATGCTCTTTGACAGAAAGGATTGAGAGGGATAGTATATGTACATACATACATACATACATATATACATACAGACACACCTTATGTATGTGTGTCTGATTATATGCATTTGTGGGTTGATATATATGACAACATCAACATCATCATTTTTATGTTTGCTTTCCATACTGATACTGGTTGAATGTTTTAATAGAATCTAATAGATCAGAGAACCAGAACTTGCTCCAGTGTCTGTTTCAGCATGGTTTCTATGACTGGATGCCCTTCCTAATGCCAGGCATGTTACACAGTATACTAGGTATTTTTTCTGTGGCACCAGCTCTAATGAGGTCACTGTCTAACTTACAAAACTAAAGGATCCCTTAACAGAGAAGGAGATAGGATGGTCACTTTATGTGAGGTGTTTTAATCATGATTCTTGCCACTTGACTTAGAGTACTGTTTTGAAATTCTCACCTGCACCTAACTATAATGCATACATGAACGAAAGAGACAGTGGAACCCCAAATGCAATTGATAATGTCATTTAAGTCACATTTCTGTAGAAGACATCATGCATGTAATCAGCAGCTGACCAAAAAATGTTATAAAATATACTTCCCAATGTGACAATCTTAGAAAGAGGTAAAGACCCCCTTCAGTCATGAATGACCATGGGATTGCACAAAGAAAGCTACTCTCTGAGGCACAAGTTCAGGCAAGGTTGTTTATGGAAGACCAGCAGCCCTTCCTCTTCATGCCACCGATGTTATCCAAGGGAGAGGTAAAGGCCGATACAGCTTGGCACCTGTGACATTGAAAACACATTTCTACATTTCTGCATTGTGAAGACCTAGCATCAAATATATTACCATCCAACATAGTGCACCAGTCTACCTAAGGCCACAGTCATTCAATGTATTCTTCCATCCTTTCAAAAACAATACGTATGTTTACAAAGAATTTTACTGTTATTTCTAGCATGTTAAGCAACTATGTAGAGGCCTTTCTGCATTGGTCCAAGAAGTATTATTCTCACATTATTTGATTACCATACTTCCAATTTCATCAGCCATTAGTGGCCAATTCTTTAACCCTTCAAGTACAAATATATTATCCTTGGTAGTTCAAGTATTCCTGATGACTGTCAGTCTCATTTCATTTTTTTCAGAAGCAGGTACATTTAACACTGCTG
>NC_068984.1:123289980-123291363 GCF_001194135.2 Octopus bimaculoides | reverse complement strand
GATAGACATAAACTGAAAGAAACCTATTGTGAGTACATGTGTGTGTGTGTGTAATGTAAGTTGTGTTTGTCTCCCACAACTACTTGACAACTGCTGTTGGTTTGTTTATGTCCCTGTAACTTATCGGTTTGGCAAAAGAAACCAACAGAATAAGTACCATATTCAAAAATAAGTAGTGGGGTTAATTTGTTCCAGCATGGCTGCAGTCCAATGACTGAGAAAAGTGAGACAAAAGATGAGATCAGAACCAGCTTTAAGAGCCACCACAATTCTATAGTTCTACAGCTGCAGTTTTTACTGTCAGAACAGTTGTGTATTGAAGGTTAAATGAGATGAGACAAGTTAAAAGCTAAGCTAAGCCAGGACTTCCTCTGAGAACTGAAGAAAATACATGCAAGCTATGAGCAGTACTTACTTGATAATGAAGAAAAAAAAACAAAAAACCTAAAGCATGTCTAAGCTTGAAGTTAGAAACTATTCTATCGAAACTAACAAATTAATTACACCAGCCTGGTGTTTTGTTGCAGCACCACTGGTACCACTACCGACAACATAATAGCAATCATCTCCTTAAGTAAGTATATTAATGACTGATCAAATTCTGGAGGTAATTTCTACCATTCAGCACCTATTAACAGATCAAGTAACTACATTTCCCTTTCTGTGTGTGCATACATGTGTGTATATGTGTGTATATATACAATTAGATACATACATGCATACACATATATGTACACACACACAAACACACATATACATATATATATATATTGATGACAATATATACACGTGCACACACACATATTGCTGATATATACACGTACACACACATACATATATATTGATATATACATGCACACACACACACACACACACAAATACACATGTACACACTCCATTATTATATGTGTATAGATTACACTTAACAACAACAATAACAATTAACAATGATTTCTTAATGGCAACAATAACGATAATGGTTTCTTAGTTTCAGAAAAAAATGTTCTAATGTTCTTTATTTTGTATGTGTATATACATAAATTGCACATGTGAGGATGTATGCATGCACATGTATGTATGTGCATACATATCTGTGTGTGTGTGTATATATACATACATATATATATTTTATATATATATATAATATCCTTGTTTTTTATTTTGATTTTAATCACCTTACTTTGAAATTGAATGGATAATACTGTACTAAATTCTGGTGCCTCAACTTAACCCATTACCTCCCATAATTCTATTAAGTGGAATTTTTTTATGAAACTTTGATTTCTAGCATAAAACAGCCTTAGAAATACGCTGGAACTTAACCCATTACCTCCCATAATTCTATTAAGTGGAATTTTTTTATGAAACTTTGATTTCTAGCAT
>NC_068984.1:123282415-123289626 GCF_001194135.2 Octopus bimaculoides | reverse complement strand
ATATATATATATATATATATATATATATATATATATATACAGGGTGCAGTGAATAAATTGTCATCTAAATTACGCAAAAATGAAAATAACAGGGCAGCACTACCTCCTCCAGGTACTTAATGTAGGCCTCCATGTTGTGTCTGAGACCGTGTGGGAAGATGAATGGCGGCATAACATCACCATCACTAGTGATCACTCCAAATACTAGGATGTTGACTGGATGTTTGATTTTTATCACTCTCGGTACATGTTTTGGGGATACGGCAAGCCAACAGTTGTTTTGTGTGTTCACCGTCTGATACTGACAGAAATTTTTCTCATCTGAGAAAAACCAAAGCATGTTCGGTTGGAGGGGATGCTTGAGTTTGTTCAAAAGCTTCATAGCGCGGTCTTTCCTCTTGTCCTTGATGGCTTGGGATAAAAATTGTTTTTTTTTCTCATCTTGTATGAGGAATAGCGAATGTCTTCATGCACTACCTGCCTGATAAGAAACTCAGACACTCTCATGTCCCTGGTGATGGACCTGATTGACTGGGAGGGATCGTTGTCAATTATGGCCTGGATCTCACCAACAAATTCAAGAATTCTTTTCTTATCACAATGATCAGAGTGAGTTTTCTGAGCTACCGTACCTTCATAATCACCTTTAGATTCATCTAACTCTTTCCGAATCTTCTGCACTATCCTCAGATTGACACCCAACCACTCTGAAATGTTTGTATTGACTTTTCCGGCATGAATGCCAAGCAGTACAGCATGTCATTTTCAAATTTCTGGCAGAGTGAATTGTGTCATGGTGCTGTTTTTCTCAGACGGTGCCCAACTGACCCTACTATACTGTGTAGTCAATAAATTCAAAAACAATGCACAAATGGCAACAAATTACCTGTCATAGGAAGGAGGAAAACAATGAGATGGAAAAGGGTTCCAAAATTTGACAGTTTGAGGAATAAAGCTACAACCATAGAAAGACTTCCTTATTTGAGGAAGCACAACAGCATTTGGTGAAGACACTGTGAGGTTTGAGTCAGACGAGATGGCACAAAGGGATCTGGAACTGAGAGAGAAAGTTCATCAGAGAACTTCTTGTGACAATAACAATGGAAAAGACTAAGACAGGCAACAGCACATCGATGTGACAAGGGTTGCAGAGTTGAAATAAGAGAGGGACCAATCAAATTAGGGACTTACTTCTGAACTCAGTTGAGGAGATCCAAGTGACAAGATCCAAGAAAGATGAAGTGAGAAAGCGAGACCAAATAATTTCAAAAAAAGACCATTTGATAAAAAATTAAATCTAATCTTCAGTCAGTGGTAGTTTTGTCCATGCGATATCAAAAGTAACAAAACACTTTTCTTGACTCCAGGTAAGCTGTGTAGAAAGAAGTTTGCTTCCCAATCACATGGGTTCAGGTTCAGTTCCACTGCATAGCAACTTGGGAAAGTGTCTTCTACTTTAAAAAATTTTTAGTTCTACAGGAACTTTAAAAAAAGTTTCTATTTCAAGCTCCATTGAATTTTATTTTTTATTGCATTCAGTCTATCATCCCCCCCCTCCTCCCCTTTCTTTTGCTCTAACACTAACCTTGACATTTCTATCATTCCCAATCTCTCCTCCACTTTCCTCCTTCCGAATATTTAACATAACATTTCCAAACCCTCTTTTCTACGTTTATATAGTTCTCAGCTACTCTCATCATCATCATTCTAGCATGGATCAAATGGAATTTCTTGAACCAATCATTGGTTTAGTACATTTACAATGACAAGAATGACAAAGGAGTGATTGCACAACTCAGACAGAACAAACATCACAAAGTATTTTTGTTTGAAAGCATGAATGTGTAGGCTTTCCCACTAATGTACAGCTTTCACTGACATATATTGGCAAAAGACCCTCCCCACACACACACACACATACCGATACATACATGGCTTTCCATATAGTTACCATCTACTAAATTCCACTCAGAAAGCTTGTTGGCTGTTTTACAAGCACTCACATTTGCCTTTGTCTTCTGTGTATGAGTTTTAAAGTTGAGACAGTGAACAAGGGTGACACCTAAGTGAGGGACTGGGTGTGTGTGTGTGTGTGTGTGTGTGTGTGTGTGTGTGTGTGTGTGTGAGAGAGAGACAGAGAGAGAGGTCTCTCTCATATTACTGCTATCTCCACCATAGCCACAGATGAGAATTCAAACTGTTTGGGAGCCTCGTGCAACCCCTTCAATAGCACTTAGCATCTGGAGTTTTACCAAGTGCTCATACAAGCAGTTGTATAGTGCAGTCAGTGGTAAAACAATCTTCATAGTCTAGAGGATTAGTGAAGGGCATGTGAGTCAATAATCTGGAGATTACTCTAGTCATTAATGGAGTCATATTAAGTAGAATCTTGAAAGATCAAGCAATTTTCTGGAGATCAGCATTTCACTTTCAATTCTTAACTTCTAGTAATATTCGGTTTGGCAGTTCAACTTAGAAGCTCTACTTGTTCATGATAAGTCATACAGACACATCAGTTCAAACAACAGGACATGTTTGTGATGTGGTAGGGCACCTGTTCTTGTTCCCTGCCCATGACTTGCCTGTTGTGGGCCAACACCAAATAGTTGTTGTGTCATGTGGAACAGATGATAAAGGTACTTATACCTTCTTTTTCTAACCACCTGATTCAAGCAGTATTTTTGTCCTTAAAAGCTATAAAGTGATACTATGATGGGCAAGACTGAAAGGTTTGAGATCAGGGTTTTTTGTTTGTTTATTTGTTTTTGATCTTTCTATGAAATCTCTCACCTACTTTCTCCAGTATTATTTGAAAAAAGAGAAGTTCTGACCGCTATTATCATCAGTGTTGGGGTTAGGTTTAGGGTTAGGGTTATCATCATTTAATGCCCATTTTCCATGCTGGTATGGGGTAGATGGTTTGACAGGTTCTGGCAAGTCATAGAGCTGCATTGTGCTGCATGTCAGCACTGACATGGTTTTTAAAGCTGGATGTCCTTCAACTTAACAGTGTGTACTGGGCACTTGTTCATGCTACTGGCATTAGTAGAGTTGCCAAGTAACTTACAAGATAGGAAAAAACAAAGAAAGGGAAAAGTCATTTCAACTAAGTGGGGGCAGTATTTGAGAGGGTGGAGAAGGGAATTTACACCATGGACAAGCAGAAGTAGAGGTGTCTTGCTATAGAAAAGATATATGGCTACTCCATGTTTATATAAGAGTGGTTGGGAGTACATTTCATGGAAAGTGAATGAGAGTGAATAGATGAGCCAAATCTCATTTATAGCTTAACAGGCATAAGAAGGCACTTGACTTCATAATGAGAGCAACTGGGGTTTATGTGGGGTGAACTGGTTGTCCTTATGTGGCTATTTCCTCTTCATCATCATCATCATCATCATTTAACGTCCGCTTTCCATGCTAGCATGGGTTGGACGATTTGACTGGGAACTGACGAACCAGACTCCAATCTGATCTGGCAAGAGTTTCTACAGCTGGATGCTCTTCCTAACGCCAACCACTCCGAAAGTGTAGTGGGTGCTTTTTACATGCCGGATGTTAATATTCCTTTCTTGCATAGGCACAAGGCCTGAAATTTCAGTGAGAAGAGAATAAGTCGATTACATTGCCCCTCCCATTGCTCAAATGGTACTAATTTTATTGACACCAAAAGGATGAAAGGCAAAGTGAACCTCAGCAGAATTTAAACTCAGAACGTAAAGACAGATGAAATGTTACTAAGCATTTTGCCCAACATGATAATGATTCTGCCAGCTCACTGTCTTCTTTGTATTTCAATATTGCAATGCATTTGTAATTTTCCTTATCACCTAATGTAACCTCCCATTCTGTGTATTTGGGTGTTTCATCTTTGTAGCACCTCTTCTTTCAGGGCTCAATGCATATAAAGAAATGCTTGTTATTATTACAATGACTGCATAGTATCAGAGATGATAGAGCAACAGAATAAATGCCCAATAGTATTTACATCCGTATTTATTTATTCTGAGTTAAAATCCCACTGAGATTGCCTTTGCCTTTCATCTCCTCCAGGGAGATGAAACAAATACCAGTTATGTACTGCAGTCAACTGAATTAACCGTATTTCTACACCACGATGTATGTATTGTGTAAATGTAGGAAATCGTCATCACTGTCATCGGTGCTGTCACTGTTACTATTATCACCATCATCATCATCATCATCATCATCATTAAAAAGAACAACAATAACAAAAACAACAACTGTAATAATATGGAAGAGAAGACAAGCTTTCTCTTTTTCTTGATCTTTTCCTCTTTTTTTTTCTTTTCTTTTTTTTTTTTGTTTCTTCGTTGGTACAAGATTGTATCACAGTGTTTGTGGTCACCATCTCAGTCACGAATGAAGAATGAAATAGTAATTAGAGTAACAACAACAACAACACAAATGATTGCTATTACTGTTACTGCTAATAATAATCATTTTAGTAGTGGTATTATTAGTAATAATAGTAAGAATAGAAGTAACAACAACTATAATAATAATAATAAATTATTGTTATTATTACTGCAAATAATAATAATCATCATTACGATTAAAAATATTATCATTATCATTATTATTATTAATAACAATATTAATATTATTAATATTATTATTAATCGTAGTAGTAATTATTAATAATAATTAATATTATCATTATAGTAGTAGTAATTGTAGTAATAAAATAACAACAATAATAACAATAACAACAATAACAACAACAACCATTTGAATTGCTGTTAAAATGTACAAAAAAATAACACCCTCTGTTGTCATCGTGCACAGCAAAAACACACATATCCAAGCAGGCAGCCATTATTATGATGCATGTTGTGTGGAACTATTCATCTTCGCTGCTATGGTTTTACACCTGCTGGATGGTGATAGATACCAGTGAATACTTTATTGTTAACTTCACTTGACATACTAAACAAGTAGCACATTAACTGCATTCCCTGTAGCTGTCTACCTACCCAGCCATCCACTTTATTGGCATCTGAACAGGCTGGTTAGCTGGGGTAGATTGTCTGTCTGTTTGTTTGTGTGGTGGCTGGTTTTGGTGTCTAGAACATGATTTACTTCTGTGGTAAGCAGCAGTAGGGTGGAGAGGAGACACAGGCAGCAGGAAATTAGCTGATCCTTCTGAACAAGCATGACATTTCATTTCGACATTTCTCGGTAACATACCAGTCAGTGCAACAGGCGTGGAATGACAGTGAATGGAATGATAGGACTGTTAGCTTCTAAGTCCATAGCAAATTGGAGACAGTCACTTGCAGCCTCATACTGACCAAGGCTGTGTAACACTTGACCAAGACAGTACCTAGGTAGAAGAAGAAAAAAAGAAATGAAAAAATATGAAGATAATTCAAATAATCAAGATGAAGATAAGATGAGAAGATAGCTCAAGGGGAAAGAAACTGATATCAGATTAACATGTGAAAATATTTATAGAGAAAGATAGAATTAACATGTCCTGACAGTCACACATCACTTCACACAATATGTCCTAATTGCCACATAACACCATACATAACCCATTACATAACATACTTTGACTGTCACACAACACACCACCTAATTATCACACTACCAACAACAAATACCCTGCCTTCTGCGCTATCACCTGACTGTCACATTATACACCACCTCCTGACAGTCACACTACATGTTCTGACTGCCACACTGCACTCTGTCAAATTACATGTCTTGACAACCATAATTACACCATACAATGTCCTGCTTGTTATGCTAGATACCACGTCAGACTACTGTACTACATCATGTGCAACAAGTCCTAACTACCAAATTACACAACATGCAACATGTTTTCATTACTATATTTTATCAAAAGCATCAGCTCTGGCTATCACACTACAACCTGTACAATCATCATCATCATCGTTTAACGTCCACTTTCCATGCTAGCATGGGTTGGATGATTTGATTGAGGACTGGTGAACCAGATGGCTATACCAGGCTCCAATCTGATTTGGCAGAGTTTCTACAGCTGGATGCCCTTCCTAACGCCAACCACTCTGAGAGTGTAGAGGGTACTTTTATGTGCTTACACTTTAATATTGTTTTGCCAGTCTGGTTGTGGTGTAACCAAATGTTGTAGTACATATATTATCTGCTATAGATAAAGCTCAGTAAAGACACACTATGTAGGTTGTAGTGTGGTAGCCAGATCAAGTATAGTGCGTATTGTGGCAATTAAGCCATGTGTGAGATGAAACTTAGGGTAAAGATCCCCTTTGGTCATGAATGACCATAGGATTGCACCTAGTAAGTTATCCTCTGTGGCACAAGTCCGAGCAAGGTTGTTTATGGAAGACCAGCATTCACCCATGCATACTAGCCTCCCCTCTCCATGCCACCGATGTTATCCAAGGGAAAGACAAAGGCTGATACAGTTTGGCACCAGTGATGTCACAACTCATTTCTACAGATGAGTGAACTGAAGCAACATGAAATAAAGTAACTTGCTTAAGAGCACAACACACAGCCTGGTTGTGGAATCAAACTCACTACCTCATGATTGTGAGCCCAATGCTCTAACTACTGAGCCATGCACCTTCACAAGGGGTAACCTAGCAGTCCTGTTTTACAGCAGAACATCAACCAATAAGAAATACCAGCACAGTAGTTTCAAATTTTGGCACAAAGACAGCAAGTTTGGGGCACAGTAGGCCTAGTGATAGAAAAAAGTAATTTTTTAAGGCCTAAAGTTGTTATTTGATAATAGAAATATATATTGACTCAGCGAAAAAATTTATGCTAAAAGCTTAATTTTCCAGAATTTGATGCTCCAATGAAATTACTGAACTTTTACACAGCAGAATTTTGCTCTGTGGGGGAGGAAGTAAGTTGATTACATCAACCCCAGTGCTCAACTGGTACTTATTTTAGTGGCCCCCAAAAAGATAAAAAGTATAGTTGGCCTCGGTGGAATTTGAACTCAGAATGCCAGAAAGAGTTGGAGTTTCCTTCTTCCTTGAATGCATCAGAGAGGGCTTACATCCATCGGCTTGCTGAGAGTCTTGGACTGAAATCTAAAAGTCGAGGGTAAGTAAAATTTTTTCCCTTTCAGTATTCATTTGTTTCAGTGGCAATGTATGTGTGTGTGTGTGTACAATATATATATATATATTTCGTGTTGCAAGACAGTGTAGGAGAGAGAATAG
>NC_068984.1:123276008-123280175 GCF_001194135.2 Octopus bimaculoides | reverse complement strand
TGGAAAGCGGACGTTAAACGATGATGATGATGATGATGAATGTAAAGATGGACAAAATGCCGCCAAGCTTTTTGCCTGCCATGCTAATAAATCGGTCAGCTCACTGATTCAATAAATACTAGCATATTGACAATTATTTGAAATGGTTGAGAGTACACTCTGATATTATAGTACTTCACTATGAAGAAACTGCATCTGGAGGCAAGGAGAAAGATTCAAGTCATTTACTGTCTCCCCCACAGTTATACCAGGCTGGCATGTATCCACTCTTGTGGATGAAAGAGATAACAGATTATATTTTTTTCTCTCTCTTTCTCTCTGCATACTAACCACCTTAACATTAATAGTATCTTCTAAACAATCAAGTATCACAGTTCAGTTAATTTGTCAATGGTAGATGTAAGAAATATTGCTTGCAGTCAAATTTCTATAAAGTACTAAGTATTAACATTATTAAATTCAGGAAGCATTAAAAAAGTAAGTAGAAATAATTATGCAGTAGGTAAAAAACAATATTAGTCTCTGACAAAAATTATCTTGACTATTTTTTGTCACATTTAGAGACAACTTCAAACATGTTTCACTCTTAATACAGCCTCTTCAGTAAAGCATAAACTTCACTGCACTAGCCAAAATAGCAAAAATATTAACATATACACAAGATTACAATTTGTATACACTAGTTGATGTAGAAAACTGAAGCTGTTTAGATAATAAATAAGGCAGAGATACCACTTACATGGAAAATAATAAAGTGACCTTGATAACGATCAAGTGATATTTAATGCAGAGCTCTCTGCACTACAGTCTTTCAACTCTGATGTACCCTAAACTTTATTTATGTCTCCCACATTCTTCCTTCTTTACATTATTGACATATTTATTTTCACACCTAGGCAGCCAAAAGCACTCTTCACTCAACCATAACCTTTTGCACACAGGTTCACACAACACTGACACACCATAAAAAGAAAAGTACTACAGAGACCCTGGAATATTGTTCAATGAGGCCATGACAATTTAGTCACCTTCAACAGTACAAGAATATAATTGCTACATTTGTCAAGGAAACATCCTGTTTGCAGATAAATAACATACAGCTAATGTCTTAAAAGTTTCGAGAAATCCTAAGCCTAACACTATGTGAATATCTCTTGTGTCAGCCACATATCTATAATATTGTCAGATCTACATTCCAAAGTCCAGACTTCTTCTTTGGGAAACATAAAATAAAGTGTCAGTTGCTGACCTTATATAAACTACATTCGCCACTTACACTGGAGTACTGCTCACTCCTTATGAGATGACACTAATGTAACACAAACACATGCATGCACATGTACACACACACACACACACACACAAACACACAAGTATCTTGGACCAAATCTCAAAAAAATAAAAGGCCATTTGGCAGCTTGACAATCATTCATCAATTCAATAACCACTGATTCCTAAATGTGTTATATGTATCTTCTCTTTGTCTTTTCCACCACTACCATTAACAACAACAACCTCTGCTTCACCAAAGTTTACATGCTGATTAACCTAGCTCCATCTTTGATCATCAGTCCTACTGCGTTTTACCATAAATATCACACTAATTACTTTTTCTAATCATTCCTCTATCAGAGCTGCAGCTCTTCTTAATATCATCTTTTCTTGTTTTATCCCTTGAGGCATCATTCAACAGAAGGTCAAGCTGAACAAAAACCACATAAATATTATCAGCCTAGGGATACCCAACCAGTGTCAGGAGTGTTATCTCAACTCTCCTAAGCAGCTACTGGTCTTGTATACACCCAGTCAGCTCTTGAGTAGTTAACCAATCAAACAAAACATTTGCCTAGCGCATGTAGTTATCATCATCTTGTCTTTATTGTCAACATGTTGTCTTAAAATATAGGTCTTAAAAAACATGTAGTCTAATTTTATGATGGTATGTCATAATACTGCAGAAAATTTAAACTGACATATTAAGCAGATCAAGTTATCCTGAAAATCCCGCCTCCTGTCTTTTACAGTCTCATTAACACGAGAAGGTATAGAGTTTAAGGCATGTATAACAGAAACCAAACTGAAAGCTAAAACAACAAAAGTTAAAGCATAAGTACTTGCATTTTAAGCTTAGTTGAATCAAGTGAAAAATGCTAGTGAAACACTTAAGTAGTGTGAAGAAAATCCTACTTAAGAGAGGTTTAGAGTTACTAACAACAGCTGTTTGCCAAAACGATGACAGCTTTGAAGTATTGAGCCAATTGGTTTTCTTCAAACAAATACTTTATTCTAGAAGTATACTGAAATACTAACTAAGAGGACATCAACTGAAACCATAAGATTGCCGTTATGATATGACCCTAGGATAGGTATATTGCTTGTTGTATGTACTACCTTTCAAACTTGGATAAGTCAAATTATTTGCATATTTATTATATATTTGTCTTGCCTTCAAATACTAAAATTATTGATGTTACTCATAGCTACTGAGTACTAAATAAAATAAGACTCTATAATAGAAATTTTCTGAAAAGGATCCATCTAAACCCCTTAAATGATGAACAGTTAAATTGAGTCAGGTGAGATTTGAACTAAGGACTGTAAGACTAAGATTTTGGATATTGTAAAGGATACAATTCAGTGCTTGACTGAGATGGACATCGTCATTGCAATAAAAGAATTATGAATAACTACAAATGTCAAGAAATTTTGGATACAATTTTGTATATGATTATTGCAAATTATTTAGATGGGGTAAACTCCAGAGGTAGTTGCCCCGTGGTTGCTGTTCTGGACTGGTAGAATACAGATTCAAATAACTCAGAAGTCATGAGCAGGAAGTGAATATGAGAGAGGAGACAATTTGGTGATTAATTGAGACAATAATAAAGATGTGAGTAAAAGTTAAGTATGATGGATGATGGAGGATATAGAATGCGGAAGAGAGAGAATCAGAGGGAGTCGTAATTACAGTATAACAGAGAGATAGAAAGAGCATAGTTTAAAGTCAAGTTTAGGGGCAGAGTGTGATGATGATAATGGCGGAAGAGGTTTACCTTACAAAAGGAACATAGTTTGAGGATGAGTCAGAGGTTAGAGGCAGTTCATGATAGTAATGATGTGGGGTGGAGGGTGTCTAACAAGAGGTTTACATATGAAATTTCAGATAAAGAGAGAACATAGATGAAAAATGAAACAAAGATGGAAGGCAGCTTGAAATAGGTCTGTTAAAGAAACAGATGGGTGTTCCTTAGATCTGACCTAACATTTTGGTAAAAGAAGACAGCTGCACTACTCCATCATCTTTGTGAGGTTCAGCCTCTTGAAAGCAGCCTTCATCATTTCTGCCAATGTCTTCCTTGGTCTTCTTCCACTGGATTCTTCACATTATTCTCCTGGCAGTTTTTCACCGATCATCATCTAAAGGCATTACATGTCCATACAAGCATAACTGTCACTCTAGCATACTACAATAGATTCCACTTATATCTAATTTTTCTCTCAGTTCTTCTATGCTTCATCATTCATAGACTGTAACATAGCACATCCAGGGAATCTGTTCACCTAATTTCTTTCCAACCATCATGCATCTTCGGTCTTCTGCATTCAGTGACCACACTTCATTCCGTATCATGCAGCATTGAAGTTTATAAACATACATCAAACAATCCATCTTTCACTCAAGGAGAAAGAATCACTCATGATCATCATTCCAATGTCCACTTTCACGTGCTTGCATGGATCAGACAGAATTTGTAGAGGCAGAATTTTACGGCCAGACACTGTTTTTGTCACCAACGAAAAACCTGTTTCTAAGCAAGGTCATATTTTCTCATAGCCAGATATGTTCTTCACAGAAGACTGGAAGTGAACAATATCACCTATGATGGTGATATTTGTTCACAACCTTCACATGATGCCAAAACAAGAATACACACAAACACACATACAAATGCATACATATATATGCATGCATGCATACACACACACACACACACACACACACACACAACAGACTTCCTTCAGTTTCCATCTAGCAAATCTATTGCTAAGACTTTGGTCAGCCTGTGGCTATAGTAGAAGACACTTGCCCAAAGTGTTTCACAATGGTATTAAGCCCAAAAACACATGGCTGAGATGCAGCCACGCCTGTCTCGGATGTATATATAT
>NC_068984.1:123274853-123275856 GCF_001194135.2 Octopus bimaculoides | reverse complement strand
TATATATATATATATATATATATCATCATCATCCTCTTCATCATCATTTAACGTCTGTTTTCCATGCTGGCATGGGTTGGACAGTTTGACATGGAGCTGGCCAGCTGGGGAGCTGTCCAAAATCCAATTGTCTGTTTTGGCATGGTTTCTACAGCTGGATGCCCTTCCTAACACCAACCACTTAACAGAGTGTGCTGGGTGTTTTTTACATACCTTTGGCATGGATGTGTTTACATGGTACCGATAAAGGTGCATTTATGCAGCACCAGCATGGGTACTTTTTATGTGGCACCAGTACCTGAGGGGATAAGCCTATAAGTATGGAAGACAGCCATTTTACTTAGCTTGACGCATCTTTTCAAGTACAGCATACCACCACATTTTCCAGTCTCTTGTCATTTGCTTAGTGAGGCCCAACATCCGAAGAGCCTTTCTCACCACTTCACCCCACGTCTTCCTGGGTCCACCCTTCCACAGGTTCCCTCCACAATTAGAGCTCAGCACTTCTTTACACATCTGTCCTAATCCATATGCACCACATGACCAAATGAGCACAGTCTTCCTTCTTGCACACAACCTCTGATGCCTCTTATATCCAGTCGTCCTCTTAAATCATTTACCCTCTGTCGTGCATCCACATTGACATTACCCATCCAGTGGAGCATGCTAGATTTATTTCTTTCAAGCCTTCGCAGGTCTTCTGTAGCCAAAGTCCATGTTTCACTGCCATGTAACATAGCTGTATGTACACAGGTATCATACAATCTGCCTTTCACTCTGTGGGAGAGGCCCTTAGTTACCAACAAAGGCAGAAGCTCTCTGAACTTTGTCCAGCCCATTCTTATTCTAGCAACCACACTTTCAGAACTTCCTCCTCCACTGCTAACTTGGTTCCCTAGGTAACAGAAGCTATCTACTACTTCTAATCATCTCCCTGAGTATATGAGGGAGTGTATAGTCTGTACATTCTTAGAGCTTATTGTACCTATATATATATATATAT
>NC_068984.1:123273415-123274618 GCF_001194135.2 Octopus bimaculoides | reverse complement strand
TACACACACACACACACACTCACACACATATAAACATACATACACACATGCACACACATACACACAAACATATACACAGATATATATATATATATTATATATATACATGCATACACACATACATATACATATGATACACACTCATGTATTTGTGTGTGCAAAGTTCAATTGGTGCTATGTTTTGCTTGTTCAGTGCAGATTTATCATAAATAATATACCAGTTCTAGTAAATTGTATGAGTTCTTCTGTTGCTAGAAGTTAACTGACTAGCATGGTTTGGTGAATACAACTAGAGAGTATACGTATAAATCAATTCTGTAGTGCATTGTAATAGGACTTTCAATTTACAACAAATGCAAAAGATCCATATGGGCTTTGTAAAAAGGTGGGGCAGACTTCTATTTCCTAGTTTAACACCACTAAGTAACCACAGGTACAATCATTTGGAGAGAGCCTTTAGCCTAAGGTTAATTCCCTCCCACTGGTTGCAGATGCTCTGAAGAGAGTCATGGTCACTCTTTTTCCTCTTCTGACTAGGAAATAAATACAAATAAACAAATCACACAGTTATTACTAAGAGAAATAGTTAGGAGTACTTATTAGAAGGTATTACACATTACAATATAATTACATTATGTTGGATTATTTCTCTATTTATGAAATCTGTGGAATTCACTGTGATAATTGGTGATAACACAGGTTATTATGGATGGCAACATGAGACATGGAGTTAAAATTGAGATGAGACAATAATTATTTATTTATCTATTATGATCAGCTGTAATTACTCTTACTATCCTGACAACTTTTGACAGTGAGGCAGTTTTTATGTGACTGTCTGTGTAATTTTGACTAGAGTAGTTTGAGACATGGCTGCACAACCATAATGAAGGCACTCCGACAAAGGAGATCAGTAACTCTGAATGAAATTCAGCATGCGCAAACACACACACACACACACACACACACACACTTCACAAGCTGTTACTCTTTTACTTGTTTCAGTCATTTGACTGCGGCCATGCTGGAGCACCGCCTTTAGTCGACCAAATCGACCCCAGGACTTATTCTTTGTAAGCCTAGTACTTATTCTATCGGTCTCTTTTGCCGAACCGCTAAGTTATGGGGACGTAAACACACCAGCATCGGTGTCAAGCGATGTTGGGGGGACAAACACAAACACACACACATACATACATATAT
>NC_068984.1:123271617-123273387 GCF_001194135.2 Octopus bimaculoides | reverse complement strand
TATATATATATATATATATATATATATGACAGGCTTCTTTCAGTTTCCATCTACCAAATCCAATCACAAGGCTTTGGTCGGCCCGAGGCTATAGTAGAAGACACTTGCCCAAGGTGCCACACAGTGGGAATGAACCCGGAACCATGTGGTTGGTAAGCAAGCTACTTACCACACACCCACTCCTGCGTCATTTGGCTGTCTCTTTCCTACAAATTTGTAACTTTGTACTAATAAAATAAAATCTTTATTGTTAATTTTTTAGATTAGCGTTATGGACAAAGATATTAGCTGAACTGTTAAGGCAGTGGTATTTTAGTATGGCAATGCAAGGAGGGAGAGAATGAAGAAAGTTAGCTGTGGTTTTAAGACATTGGTAATTTAGTGGCATCATGAGCAATAAATGAAGAGAAAGATCAGCTGAAGTGTTAAGGTAATGATATTTTAGTGTAGAAATGAAGAGACAAGGAACAGAAAGCTTAGCTGGTGTGTTAATCATCATCATCATCATCATCGTTTAACGTCCGCTTTCCATGCTAGCATGACTGAGTGAAACCGGATGGCAACACCAGGCTCCAATCTAATTTGGCAGAGTTTCTACAGCTGGATGCCCTTCCTAACGCCAACCACTCAGAGAGTGTAGTGGGTGCTTTTACGTGTCACCCGCACGAAAGCCAGTCAGGCGGTACTGGCAATGGCCACGCTCGAAATGGTGTATTTTATTTGCCACCCGCACAAGAGCCAGTCCAGCGGTACTGGCAACGAACTTGCTCGAATGTCTTTTCACATGCCAGGAGGGCACAGTGTGGTAAAACAAGACTGGAATGAAGAAAAAGATCAATTGTAGTATTAAGATAATGATAGTGTAGTATGGTAGCATGAGAATGGAGTGGAGAAAAAGATTAGTTGGCTTGTTAAAACAGTGGTATTTTAGTGTGACTGAGAAAAGAACAAAGAGAAACATACCAAGATTGATGTGATTTAGTATCAGCATTTACTGCCTCACGGAGCACCTTCTCAGCCATTCGGTCATTTCCTAGGTTATGTAATACATTCCCCTGAAACAGACAATTATATTCATCATCATCATCATCATCATCATTATTATCACCACCATCCTTAAATCAGAATCATCATCTATTACTATTCAATTTATTTTCAAAAAAGGTATGGATTAGTTAAGTCTACAACAATGTTATCCTCTCAAGATGATGAAGCCCTTATAATGATTCTCAACCTGCTAGATATAGCAGTCAAATCCCTCCCCTAGAATGATATTCATTTTTGTTTAAAAAAAAAAACTGAGGGAATACACAATCAAGAAAATCAATGCAATTACTACCTATTACCTAAAAATATTCACATTTTTTAATTTTTTTATTTTGATTGACCACAAGAATGCAAAAGAAGGATAATACGATGATGAATTACAACATAAAGTGGGATTTACATCAAGTAAAAAAAAAGATGAATTAAAAAAAAAAACAATATAACAATAAAATATCAACAAGAGAAATTTTTCAATTGAGAGGAAGACCATCCGTAGTAAGTCTAAGGTATTAAAACTCTGCACAGAATCTCAGATTACACTGACACATCAAAAGCATCAAAAGAACCATTTTTTTTTTTTTCTATTTAGAAAATCATAGTCAGAGTAGGCCAAGAGAGCCTCATCAATGTTGCTGCTCTCACTCAACTCTCTCTGTCATTAAACACACTAGAAGGCCGCAGCACACACACACACACACACACACACACACACACATACACTCT
>NC_068984.1:123266296-123271605 GCF_001194135.2 Octopus bimaculoides | reverse complement strand
TCTCTCTCTCTCTCTCTCTCTCTCTCTCTCTCTCTCTCTCTCTAACCTTCCTTTTCAAGTGGTACTTGAAGAAATTAATGAGAGTTTAGCCAGAAAAAAAAATCCCTGACCTCAAACCTTTTAAAAGCATTTACCACCTAACTTCTTTCAGTGCAACCATCAAGTAGAGGAAGACTAAACACCATTCCCAACTAAAGTAAGTTGGCAGGTCAATTTTTAGTAAAGACTCAGCTAATAGCTGAATCCATCCTTCACATGATAAAAGCTGTTCAACACAAGCTTATAAATCAGTAATGCACAGATGCCAAATGAGAGCATGCAAGATGGTTTTGTTACTCTGCACACATCTCAGACAAGTTCAGCTGTTGGAACTTCCATCTTTTGTAGAGCTTGTCTCAATCAGGTGAAACCTCTCTGTAGCAATGCTATGTCAAGGAAATTTGGAGAGTTGTTTATGAATCCTGACCTGAAATTCTTCCAAGAGAGGTTACAGAGAGTGTCTTTGTTGACACCTAGAATCATCCCCAGGGTGTCGTCACTCATACTTTCTCTTTAGGATGCAAGTGATGTTTTTACACTGGTCACACTGTCCAGCTGGTAGTGATTTAAGTGCTTAGCAACATTCCAGATGTCAAAAGTACAACTTTTCTCTATGCTTGACTCTTGACTACAGCCTTATCAAAGACAAGCTGTAGAAAAACATTGCACAAATGATACATACACAAGTTTGCCTTCACCCTCATTGCCATTGCTGGAGTTTTATGCAAGTGTGTTAGCAACCGAGCATATTCAACGTCATCAGTAATGACATCCCAAAGTCCCTACAAAAATTGTCAGTAGCAGATTAATTTTCTGACCAACTGAACCTGTCCCTTTCACAAGAAGTGAAAGAACATTAGCTCCAAACTGGTTAGCTATTCCTTAGGACAAGTAAATTTGGTATTAACCACTTCCACCCAACCTTTCAAGAACAGCTTCTTCTGGACCTACTTCTTTGTGAGACTGGCCACTCTACTTACAACCTCACTCCAGTTTCTACCCATCTGAGTGTCCAAACTGAACCAGATACAGACAACTTAACTGGCTCCTACTCAATCATGTGACAGAAACCACTGCTGGCCATTATGGACTTTCCCACTGACTTGTCCTTCTCAATGTGTACTCCTATAAAACCCTAGTGCTCTTTGAATGTGGGGCCAACTGTTTCTAAATTCAAAGTGTCCAACATCATGACAGTCACATTATTCAGGTCTTCAGATAGTTTTATCATGACCCAGCTCCTCAAAGTTTTTGTCCTCCACAGCAGTGATTCTAATGAAAACACATATAGAATGGAGGATAAGTGGATATTCTTGATAGACTGAGTGTGTGATATGCAAGAGTTCTTGAAGATGGTTGCATTTGAACAAATGCAGCTCTACATTCATCATCATTGTTTAACATCTACCTTCCATGCAGACATGGGTTGGACAGTTTGACAAAAGCTGGCCAGGTAGAAGACTACCCCAGGCCACTGTGTCTATTTTGGCAGGGTTTTTACAGCTGGATGCCTTTCTCAACACTACCACTCTGCAGAGTGGACTGAGTACTTTTTATGCAGCACCAGCACAGGCAAGGTTTTTACAGCTGGATGCCCTACATTATGGACAACAGGCACTGACTTCTTGTCATACACCATTGCTAAAATTTTCACCTCCGTGTTTAAGTATTATGGACCTGAGAACTGAATTGTGGCTTTGCTTCCATGCTGTGCCTTTGCCATCAATGTGCATCAAATGGTTTTCATGCTTTGATGTTCAGTACACACACTTTAACTTGAACAATGCATCTACCATGTTCCGTGTTGAAGAAAAGGTTGAGAGCTATTCTCACCACTAGCACATATAAGGGGGTGCTAAAAAGTTCCTGGCTTTAAGGGTATTGTGAAAGGCCTAGCTGGAGACCCAACCTTTCAAGTTCTTTTACAAGGCTTAAAAAAACCGAAGGACCACTGCAATAATTGTGTGGATCTAAGAGGGGAATATGTTGAATAAAATCATAATTAACTGATCCTCCTATATTTTCTTTTACCTAAAGCCAAGAAATTTTCAGCACCTCACTGTAATTTGTGATACTTCTTCTAAATAACTAGATAGTGTTTTCTCTGTTCTATTACACTCTTTAGTTATCTTTTTGCTAAAGCTAACATATGTTGCTCTGATTTTTATCGTTAGCAAAACCTACCACCAAATGCTTAAAAAGTTCACTAATTCAGTCACCAACACATTCATCTCTGGCCCAAATATAAACTGTTTCCTTTCTGTCTTTTCTATTGCAGCTACAGTGGCCCCTCTTCCACAGAGTTTACTAGTCTCATGCCACTTCAACTCAGGTACTACCCCAGCTTTCTGGCTTCTTATCTTGTCATCCATATTGTATCCATGTACCTACCTCAGGCCCTGTAATAACCAGCATGTCTAGTTTATCTCCAAATCATAGGTCTCCTGAAATTCTTTTTTTGACCTTGTTTCAACTTACAGCTATTGAACAGGAATGTTTACTGTGTTGATCTCAATGGTGTTGGATGGCCTGTAAAGGCTGTGGTGGGAACACCCTCTTTCTCCAGTTGCCCCCCCCCCACCAACAAAAACATGTAAAATATAAATTATATGGTTAAAAGATAAACTATATACCATGTCATAAGAAATTTATATGGTTACTTACTAAATGCTCTAGACTCTTTACATGGCCAGGATTGATGGAGATAGCATTTTCAAAATACACCTTAGCTTCTTGGAAACGTTTCTTATGTTCAAGGACACGTCCCTTCTATAAAAGAAAAAGAAACAAGTTTATAACTAACAATGTTTAATTATTATGATAACCAATCTGAAAGTGATGAACTTTTCACTGGAAACAAAGTAATTAGAAATTTCAAATAGCAACATCCATAAACAAAACTCAACATGAATGTCACGCAGAATGCCTAGGTAAAATTTTTGAATAGCTGTTACTATCTCCATTTTCAATGGTTTAACATTTGTTTTCTCATGCTGACAAGGGTTGGGTAGATTTATTATATACAACTATATACAGTATATGTATATTGGCATGCACCTTTGCTAAAATTATCACCACTGTGTTTAACAGAGTGATAGACCTGAAAACCTCTACTACATCCCTCTTATTCAGGTCCTCCTTAGCATTTCATTACCTCATCTGTGAAGCCCAACATCCTGGGATTTGACTCCACTATTTCTCCCCATACTTTTCTCGGACACTGATATCATTGACTGCTACTTCACTACAGTTTTCACTCAGCATTCATCATATATTTACACATGTCTATTCCATATTTACTCTTATTCCAATACATAGGTGCTCTTTCATTTTACTTGTGTTCAGCCTTTATGTCGATTAACATTCAGCCTTTATGTCGATTAACATTACAAATATTTACACATGAAACAATAAGGTTAGGAAAAATGCCAGTAACTTGGCTGAAAGGTCAACACATTACAGATGTTTGGAGACAATGATGATATGATTTTACAACAGTACCAGAAATATAGTTTCACTGATTCATCAAAAATAACAGAAGCTATTGAATCGTTTTGAGAGCAGAGCAAAAAGTTTGAAAATATCACATTCCTGACATGTTTCCTGGTGAATAACATGGAATATATAAAAGTTTTCCGAGTAAAGCTGAACAACAGACAGGAAATAAATCAAAAGAAAAATAAATAAATGAATATTTAATATTTGTCTCAGACGATTGTTCAATGAGAACTGCAACACCACTAATTAAATGAAGCCACAAGCATTGGAGACAATGATAATTCATTTATCGTGCAGGGTGACTTAATAGCAGGTGACATCTAATTGTTTGTGATATGATCTCAGAGTTGGACATTTCACGAGAAAAGAAATATAGAAATTTGATACATCCAGTGCTTTATATTCATAAATGAACAGATTGTTTACAATATATATATATATATATATATACATTTACTGTCTTGGCATTGAATAAAAATAAACAAGGCTTCACTTTTCTCAAATATAATCAAAGTTCATAACATATGATAGCCTCCATCAATACTTTCAAGCATAATTCTTTCTGAACAACCACAGTTACAGGTTTAAATCTACTAGTGACCTATATACCTGTATTACATATCTGTGGATATTTGTTTCCTAGTAAACTCTGATTAAGCAAAGTTGTTAATCTGCACAACAAAAATTTCAGTAGACTCCTCCATGAAAACCTCCCATCTATACACTTGCTTCTAATAAGTCAATAAAAAAGCCTCTACATAGTCATTTGGCCTGCTAGAAATAGCAATTTAACCTTTTACACTTTTTCCATGACAGTAGATAAAGTTTTTATTCCACAATATATTTGTATTGGCTTCATGCAAGCATAGCGTGGATTCAATCTTCGATTGCCAAATTTCACTTAACACTTCAACAGCGCTTTTCTCACAGTAAAACAATAGTTTTTCTGTGAATGAGGTTGGGAAGCAAACTTCTCACCATACAACCACAGCTGTGACTATGTTATTTACTTCTCATAATGGGTTACACTATTATCTAATTTTCAACAATGCTAGTTTAAGTCAAATGTTTCTAATAATGATGTTGAAAAATGAAACCAATACTGTATAACATCATCATCATCGTTTAACATCTGCTTTCCATGCTAGCATGGGTTGGACAATTTAACTGAGGACTGGCGAACCAGGTGGCTGCACCAGGCTCCAAACTGATCTGGCCAAGTTTCTACAGCTGGATGCCCTTCCTAACGCCAACCACTCCGAGAGTGTAGTGGGTGCTTTTACGTGCCACTCGCAAGGGGGCCAGTTAGGCGGTACTGGCAACAGCTATGCTCAAATGGTGTTTTTTATGTGCCACCTGCACAGGAGCCAGTCTAGCGGTACTGGCAATGACCACGCTTGAATGTTTTTTCACGTGCCAGTAAGGCGACGCTGGTAATGATCACACTCAAATGGTGTTATTTACGTGCCACCGAAATCGTAATTGAACCATATTCGATGACTGGCACCTGCACCAGAGGAGCACTAACAGCACTGTCCGAGCGTGTTCATTGCCAGAGCAGCTGTCTGGCTTCCATGCTAGTGGCCCGTAAATAACACCATTTGAGCGTAATTGTTACCAGCGTCACCTTCTAGCACTTGTGCTGGTGGCACGTTAGAAAATCATCCGAGTGAGGTCATTGCCAGTGCCGCTGGACTGGCTCCCATGCAGGTGGCATGTAAAAAACACCATTTTGAGCGTGGCCATTGCCAGTACCGTGTGACTGGTCCTCA
>NC_068984.1:123255944-123266286 GCF_001194135.2 Octopus bimaculoides | reverse complement strand
AGGAGGAGGAGGCGGAGGCGGCGGCGGCGGCGGCGGTGGAGGTGGCGGCGGAGGCGGAGGGGTTGTGTCTAGCACACCTTTGCATTATTACCAATTGTAGTAGGTTAGTGAAACACAAAATTTTAAGAAGTGTATATTTTCGTAGCCACATATATACATAAACTGCAGTATATAGCTGCATTATGAACTGAAACTAGGTACATTTTATCATTTTGCTGCTTCTATTTCAGTTTTACATTTTGCTTCTGAATCATTCTGATGTATTAGTAAAATAATAAACAACCTTAAGTGATATGACCTTACAGACTATGTAGACACACTCATTGAAATATAATAAACAATTAATGTATTATGACACTCAAACAAAACTGTATCCTTATAGCGATTCAAACTCTTCATTACACACTAGTTACCTTGAACAATTGATATAATTAATGCCATCCTAAATGTGACTACACTGTTAGAACTGAGAAAATGGACAAAATTTAGTTCTCATGCACATTGTGTATACTATGTACCCATAGTACATAGGTACATGGCTCAGTGGTTAGAGCGTCAGGCTCACAATCATGAGCTTATGAGTTCGATTCTCAGACTAGGCTGTGTGTTGTGTTCTTGAAAAAGACACTTTATTTCATGTTGCTCCAGTTCACTCAGCTGTAGAAAAGAGGAGAGGTTGGTATGCAACTGCTGGTCTTCCATAAACAACCTTGCCCAGAATTGTGCCTCGGAGGGTAGCTTCCTAGGTGCAACCCTATAAGTCATTCATGACCAAAGGGGGTCTTTATCCTTTACCCTTTATGTACCCATAATATTTAGCTGTAACCCTTGAATATTGAAACTGGCTATATACAGCCAAAAATCCTACCTGTTTTATGTTCAGTTTGACCAATGTCATTTTAGAATGATGTTCTTACATCTACCCTACAATGTCACACTAAAACAATTAATCACATCAAAATTTTGAATCTATAAGGTAACGCATGATTAATTCAAAACAATATGAATAAACAAGCATTTCTGGAAAAAAGTATTATATACAAACAGATATAACACACACACATGCTTCTACTCTTTCATATTGTGTGAATGTATGTGTAACTATTTATCCACCTACCTCTTCTATCTTCAGTCTTCAATCTTCAGCTACATACGAAACAGACATAAACAGACTCAAAGAACATTAAACTTGAGTTTTCATATCTTAACCAACAAGTACTTTAAAAGTGAATAGTTATTGATCTTTTATACAAGGTCTACACATACCCTATTAGAGAGTACCACTCTCTTAAAATATTAGATTTAGAACTTCTCAACAGTTCTCGCCCTATACCTCCACCTTTCAATGCTATAGGAAGTAACCAGGTATTCCAGTCATTAATACAAGGCTTTATTTATTCACTGATTACTAGTGTTTCAATCAGATATAGGACTGAATTTTCTGCTCTAATTATCAAATAATTTTTAAGTATACATTATTATATTAAGCATAAAAAAATTACGTACTATTTCACACTCTATCCAAAGTATCTGTTACATCAACCCCATTTATTAAACTTTGAAGAGATACATCATACAGGTTAAGAAATAAATACAATATTAGGTTATTAAGACTATGTCATATTCAAGAAAATCATTAGATAACAGACTGTAAACAGACCCAGCATTACAAGCTACCTGGTCTAACTAGCTATACTACTTTCATACAATTTCTATCATTGTTATGACTTAAATATTTCTGTATTTATCTGACCTGCTGGAAATAGCAACTAAATCTCCCTCAAATTATTCCCTACCATCTTTAAAAAAATTAAGTAAGCCTCAAAATTCTAATTAGAAATAATTATATGGGGAGGAAAAAGCTCAGTATTAGCTCAATGATTGACATTTTAATGATTTCCACAAATACAAGAGAACTCCAGACATGTTTCAGTCTTAGACCTCTGCAGTAAGGTATAAACTTCACCTTACTTTGCCAAGGAATCACAACATTGCCCCACTCATGTACAATACTGTGCATCTGTTTAGTGATATTCTCATCACATCACTACTTCAGTAAATATAGTGAAGTCTGTTTTGCTGAGGAAGCAACCCTAATATTTCATTCATTCTTCCAGAATGTCCCACCCACTCATGCCCTAAAAGCAATTCAACCTAAACATTATTCAGCAGTCACTTAAAGAGAAAACTGTGAGGCTGTTTGTCTGTCTTTCTTCTTTAGATATACACTTAAAATCAAACAACAGATTTGCTGATAGGTCGTCATCCTCCTCCTCCTCCTCCTCTAACATCCATTTTCCATGCTGGCATGGGTTGGACAGTTTGACCAGAGCTGGCAAGTCGGAGAGCCAAACCAGGTTCCAGTCTGATTTAGCTTACTTTTTACAGCTGGATGCCTTTTCTAATACCACATAGGTATTTTCTGAAACTAGAATACTACACTAAAATATTTGTTTCTAATTTAAGTACAAGGCCCACAATTTCAAAGGGAGCAGATTAATCAATACCATCAATCCCTTTACTTGACTGGTTCCATATTTTATCAACCCCTGAGAGATAAAAGACAAAGTTTACCTTAGATGTATTTGAACTCAGAACATTAAGAGCTGGAAGAAATATCACAAGACACTTTTACCAGTGCTCTATCAATTCTGCTGGCTCCCTACCTTAAAAGATTTTAGGTATGACAAAAATATTTTTATTAACAAATTTAAAAGATTTATTACAAAAACTGCAATTTAATGCTTTATAAAAGGCTTTACGTATGGCAAAAATATTTTTATAAACCTGTTTAAAAGCTTTATTACAAAAACTGTAAACAGTTTGGACATAGATGTAAACATTCAAGTTACGTAAAGAGAGTGAAAATGTGAGGAGAAAATCAGTTGATATACGAGTAGGCCATTCTACTTTAATTGGTGATGTTATTTCCTCCCAGGTCATCTCAGATCAAGCATAACAATGAACAAAGCATTCCAGCAGATCATTCTGTCTTTTATTCAGACATAGTTTATTTAGGATTATATTATCCATTCTGCTCTTTCTTTTTTAAGAGGGCAGGGTGAAATTTAATCCTTTTCACTTCAGAAATCAAATATATGCACTCAAAATTTCATCACCTATTAACTGCAGAAAGTAGTTTTATATGCCAGTCTATCTTTTGTTGAGAAATGTCAAGTTCACTGAGGCTATATGACTTGCAGAAAATACCAATTCTATTATTTTGATAGACATTTAACATCATTATTGGAATAACCACAAAATTTAATTTCACAAATAAAGGGTTACAGGAGATTAGTGAAATGACTACTTCAATGCTCTCTTTTTATTTTATTTGTTGTTTAGCTTCAAGTCAACCCTGAGCAAGAGGATCTAGATCCAACAGATCTATGATGAAAGACAGTCTAATGGTGATCAATCATTTTATTGTTTCTAAGATTACATTATTCAATGTTCTTTTCTTTTTCCTTTTTGTGTTTTTAAGATGGTGGGCTAAGTTTAAAGTATATTTGGCTGCTATTTCTAGTAGACTGGGCAATTACACAAACTCTCTCTCTCTCTCTCTCTTCTGCTAATCAACAATGTTGATGTGGCTGAGACTGAATGTCGATTTAAAAACAAAGGTCAAAGTGATTAAAGGTCACCTCCTACTTGCATTGCCTTCATATCACAGCACAAAATAATAATTTTATGTCTATTCTGATAAGATCTAACTATATCGAAAAGAAGGCTATAGAGGAGAATTAATAAATGTTATTATCAGGAATTTGGTACAAGTGAATCCAAAGATACAGTCTTCGGTGATATAACAACACTGCAGAAGCTTTTGAGAAGGTAGTTTTCATCCTATTTATTTTTACAGAAAGCAACATCAATAAGGTTCACATCCTTTGCATTCTGGTGGGGATGATGGAGTAATGTAAGAATATGTCTGGAATATGTTACATAAAAATATGTTACATAAAAATATGTTACATAAATACAGTAACATCAACTACACTCTCGGAGTGGTTGGTGTTAGGAAGGGCATCCAGCTGTAGAAATTCTGCCAAATCAGATTGAAGCCTGGTGTAGCCATCTGGTTCACCAGTCCTCAGTCAAATCGTTCAACCCATGCTAGCATGGAAAGCGGACGTTAAACGACGATGATGATGATGATGATGATGATCAACCTCATTGATAAGCCATTAAGAACTATTCAAAATGAAAGTAGAACAGACAAAACCAATGCCCTCCCTAATCCATGATTAGGGAGGGTATTGGTTGTGTCTATTTATATTTAAATGTTCTCTAAATCAATGCGATTGAGATTTCTCCCCCAGTTTCCAAAATATTAAGCAGAAGAAAGAGATAAATCTCCCTCTGGATAAACAGTTCAAAAATGAAATAAATTGGCTTGCTGCTTGTTGTGAAGAAGATGGAAAAGTTTAATGTTTCAAGAACTCCTTAGGCCACTGGTATATCACAGGTATCTTTCTCTATAAGAGGAATGGAACTGTCATAGTGGTGTCTACTTATAGCTAAATAGCCTCAGTTATAAGGATTCAAGTACCTTAGCATATATAGATGTACAGAATACAGCGCTACTGCTAAGAGAATAATAATGAGGCTTTCTGCTAGTTTTCTAGTATCAAATCATTTTAGGCATCCATACTCTCACATTCATAAAGAGACATATCACAAATACATAAAATATTTAAAAGCAGCAACAACATTAAAGAAACAACAAAACAAAATTAAACAAAAACAGGGCAGAATAATACATGAAAGAGTGAAACAATGGCTTAATTCTGTGTATGTGCCTATGTGTATATGTGCATGTATGTATATATGCACGTGTGTGTGTGTGTGTGTGTGTGTGTGTATGCAAAAATCAATTTAGAACAAAGTTTTGATTCACAGTGTGATGTGAAATGTCAACATAACCTATTCAATAAGAAGCCAGATTACAGAAACAATGAAGTAGATCCAGTTGTGCTGGCTTATACTTTAGTTATCTCTTTGGTGAAGGGTAGTGGATAATTGGCTAGGAAGAAATAATGTTGCTGAAATATTAATTTCTATCATTGTCACAAGGTCACAAACTTGTGGGCTAATAGTGTTAGTTGAGTGAATCAACTCCAGTATATCATGGATGCTTATTTATCAACCAAGGATGGGTGTACGGGTGGCAAGTAACAGACAATGATCAACCCAGACCGCAGGATTTGAACCGAAAAACAGTGCCAATATAGCCACACCAACTGACTGGAATAATGCAACTAAATACCTCAAGGCATTTAGTCACTTACTCTACAGTTCCTATCACTTGGACTGTTACTTAAGTTGACATACAGTGGAATTATTGTAACTATGTCATGCATCACCAATTGTTAAGCATTATGTTTCTGCATTTAAGGTGTTAAAAAGTTAATCGTTTTAGGACCAGCACTTAATTCCAGTTCTTTAGACCTACAAGTGAGATATCTCCTTCCCTAAATTTAAACCAGTCCATTACAACTATCTCTCCAAGAAAACCAAGTAATTCTTTAGGCATACAAAGGTGATATAGAATTTAGTGTCCTCTGGACAATAAAAATACCTGCAGTGGATTTAAACTGAGCAGATATTAGTCCATAAATAAGTAGGTTCAGTAATTTATCACTTTAGTGATATATCCTTTAATCTACCTCTGAAGTTACACCTTTAATTACTATATTTCAATACTGGAGTTGTTTATTTGTAGGAATCAACTACTTAAATTTGGTATTACCACTAACCACTAAACTGTGAAGTAGGGAAATTGGAATAAACAAGTGTCATGCTCAGATAGAAAACAAAATGGCTGGAGTAATAAGGTGTGAACTTATGGACATATAGTCAAAAGTTTAGCACCTTAACCTCACAATTAACCTCAAATATAAACAAAAGAAGAATTAGGTAAATATGGGAAGAGGTAGGTTAGTCAATTGTGATAATGTGGGCCATGGAAGAAATGTTGAACTCTAAGAATGAGTTACTAGGAAGAGAGTTCAAATTAAAACAGTGGAACAAGAAATAGAAAGAAAATAATAATGATGATGATGATGATGGTGGTGGTGGTGGTGGTGGTGGTGATGATGATGATGATGATGATGATGATGGTGGTGGTGGTGGTGGTGGTGGTGGTGGTGATGATGATGATGATGATGATGATGATGATGATGATGATTATTCAGCAGGAAAAGTGAAGAGATTACATACCATGAAAGCTACTTGGTAAGATAGTGGAAATATGGCAGAAGTTTCCTGTACGCAGGATTCAGCTTCTGTTGTTCGGTCTAAACTGAGATAAAGTTCAGCTGCAAATGGAAGAAACAAATTGATGCGTTACATAACATCATCACCATCAACAGTTTAACATATTTGTACCTGTTGCAAACTGAATCAATTGGAGGTAAATTATTTCATCTGTCTATTTATTATTTGTTAATTATAGTTTATTTTGGGTTTTTTAATTGTCATAATTTTTTTTAATGTTTTTTTTTTTTTTACCTAGTTTTTGATGAGTGGAGGAAGGGTAGGCCAGTGTAGATTTTCTTTTCTTTTTTCACATAAATAAATCCAGTTGAACTAAATGAGTGATAAAACAATTCAATTTCCAAATTCATAGAGGCATAAAAGCTATCATGTGAGAGGCTACTGACCAGAAAATCACAAGATCAAATATTCTATGTAGCTAACCCAAGAACTAATTTCACTTTACAGGTGGGGGATTAGTAGAAAGATTATCTAACCACAATATGTGTATGAGTTCCAACAATTCAAATAAAGATGATGTCTATATTTTCAAAAAGCTCTCCTACCCCTCATACTATTATGGGCAAATAGATACAAAATTAGTTGAAGAAATAATAATTTAACTCTTAACCTTTATTAGACGAAACTAGTCAATCATAATAACTTGCAATATAGTAACATCATCTTTAAACCACTCTTACTCAGTTATTTCGCATTCTTAGTTTAAGGAGGCCCATGAAAACTCTGGCCACTTCATTTCTTTCTCAAAATATAAAAATAAAAATGATAAAAACAAGAAAGTAGAAGCAAAATATGCAAGATGTTATATCTATTTTGCATTATACTGGTTCCCATAGTTGGTGGTGGTGGCAGTGGCGGTGGCCATGGTTATACAAATACATCAGCTGACTAAACAATAATAAGGACTTGTCTTTTACTTGAAGGTAGTGAAGATTACTTTACAGTCGAGAGAAAACTGAGAAATAAGTTTACTTGATATTTTAGCTTTAATAGGTCCTAACTATGAACTAAGAAGCATTAATGATAGATAAGACCAAACACCAAGACCTTTGTAACATGACATGAGTAAAAACAAAGAGCATGACAAACAGTAGATGACATTCAAATTGTACAACTCTAGTTTCCTCACCCCAAGCAGATTAATTCAAATTGTACAATAAACTTCTAATTGTAAAAAAAGTGCATGGCAATTGTTAAATGACTGAAAAAAACTTTCTTGAAACATATCCTGTCTAAGATTGTTAATTTGAATCCTGTCCAACCAAGTATGATAAAGATAAAGATAATATCTACAGTCATCACAGCTTGAGTGTACCTGAAGCATAGGCATGTCTGACAAAAATCCGCTCTCTCAACAACATGGTAATTCATTGGTGTAACAGATAAATGTCTCTTTTAAAGATAATCAGCTAGCTATCAGTAGCGGTGGGATTGTGTCACTGATATTAACCTACTGAAAGCTCTTCCTGTGTTTTTAGTCATCAGACAGCTGGCACTTTGGGTATTATCAGTGGTATAAAGCTATGTCCCCTTGTAGAGTGGGGAAGGGCCAGGTGAAGAAATATTAGACTACCTTCCCATGGAACATGCAATCAAATTTTCCTCTTGGTTTTTACATTGTGTTTCAAAAAGATCACTTTATTTTACATTGTTCTAGTTTCATTCTAACTGTTGGGAATGAATACCAGATAATGTACGACTAACAATAGACTGGCATCCTTTCCAGGGAGAGATTTATATCTCCTTCACAAAATATCATATAAACACAGTTATGCACTGATCCTTAAGAGCCTTCGTGCCTTAGGAAGCTTTTATATCTCGTGTAACTGCTTGAAGGGTGGAAAACAAGGTGTGATAATGGAAGATACCTGTGGAAGAGGGCAAGCAAAAGAAACATAGGAAGCATTAACAGGATCAAATTACACAGTCTGTTGGTTCTCAAAGACAAGATGACAAAGAAAGAGATAAATGACAATATCTGCACAACTGACTGATCAAGTAGACTCAGTCAACCCATACTATCATAGAAAAAGTAAGCACAGTTCATGACGGCAATGGTGATCACTGTGAGTGTGGCTGGTAGGCAAAAGGTAACCTCTCAGCTGCCCAAAATACAAACTGGTAGAAAAGGCATGCCTGTGTGGTAAGAAGCTTGCTTCCCAACTACATGGTTCTGGGTTCAGTCCCACTGCATAGGTGTCTTCTACTATAGCTTTGAGCCAATGAATCCTTGTGAGTGCATCTGGTAGACGGAAACTAAAACAAGCTCATCATGCGCGTGTGTGTGTGTGTGTGTGTGTGTGTGTGTGTGTGTGTGTGTGTGTGTGTGTGTGTGTGTGTGTGTGTGTGTGTGTGTCTCCACCACTTGAGAAGTGGTGTTAGTGTGTTTGCATCCCCATAACTTAATGGTCTGGCAACAGAAATTGATAGAATATGTACCAGAATTTTAAAAAAGTACTGGAGCCAATTCATTTGACTAAAGATTCCTCAAAGTGGTGCCCCAGCACAAATGAATGAAACAAGTAATAGATAAGAGATACCTTCCTCCGTCATCTACTATAACCACACATGGTCACTGTTAACTGTCATCATTAGCAATAAATCTAATGACTCGAAAGAGAAAAACAAAAATCTCCCAATACAATAACTAAAACTGACACAAATATAAGTAATGAATAATATATAAAAAACAAAAAAAAAGATATATAATTTGAGATGGTTGAAATAGCAAGAACTCTTGACATAAAAGAGGAAAGTCTCAAAATAAAATAATATACAGTAGTTTAGTGAGAAAGTTTACTGGTGGGAGTAAATGAAAATTTAACCAAACAGAATCAACAGAGACATATAAAAAATCCATTGTCAGAATGCTACAACTTTTGGTAGACTGATGAAGATGAGCAACTCAGTAGAGCATTAGAAATAAAAATGTTCTAATAGTATTTAAATTTAACCCATTCAGTTCTGAGATAAAATTCTGCTGATTTCAATTTTGCATTTGATTTCTCTACAGAGGAAGGTTTATAGAATTAGAGTTAGTAATATTATGGAAAACAACTCAATCATCTCTATCTTGTTCTGCAAAAATCCGTCATAATTGTTTGCCCTTGTGAAAGACATGAAAGTTAACACTAAAAAATAATGATAATCTTTTTCTTCTATAGGCACAAGGCCTGAAATTTGGGAGCAGGCAGCTGATCGATTACATCGACCCCAGTGCTCAATTGGTATTTATTTTGTCAACACTGATAGAAGAAAAACTCACCCTTAGCAGCATTTGAACTGAGAATGTAAAGACAGACAAAATGCTAGTGATTTGACAATTCTGCCAGTTTGTTGCTTTGGTAATAATTATAACGATTTCAAATTCTGTCACAAAGCCAGAAACTTTGGGGGAGGGGGTAAGTCAATAACATCAACCCCAATGCTCAACTGGTACCCCTTTTATCAACCCCAAAAGAATGAAAGATAAAGTCAACCTCAGTGGAATTTGAACTCAGAGCATAAAGACAGATGAAATGCCACTAAGCATTTTGCCCAGTGCTCTTACAATTCTGTCAACTTACTGCCTTAATAATAATACGCTTAATAATAATAATAATAATAATAATAATAATAATAACAATACTTTTTACTGAAGGCACAAGGCCTGAAATTTGGGGGAAGGGATTAAGTCAATTACACTGACCCTAGTGCGTAACTTGTACTTATTTAATTGACCTCGAAAGGATGAAAGGCAAAGTTGACCTTGGCGGAATTTGAACTCAGAATGTTGCAACAGACAAAATACCACTAAGCATTTTGCCCGGCATGCTAACAATTCTGCCAGCTCAACACCCTAATAATAATAATATTAATAATAATAATAATAATATAGAAAGGATTGAGGTAACTCCTCCTGAAGATATAGAGTCAAAATTAAAAGAAGAGTGCCATTTGTTATCTGGTGAACGATATTTCGACATCTCGTGTGTCTTCAACTGGTTCAAAAAATAAATTTGTCAATCTACTTCATTTTGGTTAATATAGAAAGGATTGAGGTAACTCCTCCTGAAGATATAGA
>NC_068984.1:123253864-123255649 GCF_001194135.2 Octopus bimaculoides | reverse complement strand
AAGTAGATTGACAAATTTATTTTTTGAACCAGTTGAAGACACACGAGATGTCGAAATATCGTTCACCAGATAACAAATGGCACTCTTCTTTTAATTTTAATAATAATAATAATAATAATAATAATAATAATAATAATCCTATTTACTATAGGCACAAGGCCTGAAATTCTGGGGGAGGGGACTAGTCAATTACATCAACCCCAGTGTATAACTGGTATTTATTTCATCGACATCCCCCCCACAAGGATGAAAGGCAAAGTTGACCTTGGCAGAATTTGAACTCTGAACATAAAGATGGATGAAATGCTGCTAAGCATCTTGCCTGGCATGCTAATGATTCTGCCAGCTTGCTGCCTTAATAATAATAATAATAATAATAATAATAATAATAATAACAGAAATAATAATAATTTCTAACATAAGCACAAGGCTGTAAATTTGATAGCACACACTAATTGATTCACTCAATTCCATTAGGTGAGAGGTACCTATTTTATCAACTCAAGAAGGATTTGAACTCAGTATGTAAAAGAATTTAACAAGATACTGCAAGACACTTAGTCCAACACTCCACAATGATAACATCAACACCAACATCATCATCAACAACAACAACAACAACAGTAGTAGCTGTTGTTGTTGAAAATATTCAGCTGCATCGGTATATTCTAAAGTGCAATCTATTGACGTATACTGAACTGACAAAAAAAGAAAAAAATTCCAATAAATCAACTGTTTGTTTCTAGGCTAAAACTATTTTCTTCTTCCTCTTCTGCTTCCTCCTCCTCCTCCTCTTGATCGCCACCACCATCACGTATTGTGTTTGTTTATTCTATGCTAAGACATCACATCTCAGTGAGTAAAACAAAACAAAAGGGTGCCTCTTGCAATCAATCAATGTTTGCCTAATTGTATTAATAATCAGCCACCACTGATACCACAATGCTTACCCTTCAACAGTTCTTGGGATAAAGCAAGAGAGTAGTGGCAGTGGCGGTGGTGGTGGTGGGGAGGAGGAGGAGGAGAAGAAGAAGAAGAAGAAACATGAAGATGAAGAAAGACAAAGAAAATGAAGAGGAAGGAGAAAAGACAAGAAAAAGAAGATGAAGAGAAAATCAAGACCAACAACAAAAAATAGAAAGAAAAAAAAAGAAGACATAAGTCTGTATAAAACTAATCTTGATTGAATTCATTTTGCCATAACAAAACAAACAGTTCGATAGTTTCTACTGCATGGAGCTATTGTGTAAGAATGCCAGAACCATGGAGCGTAGATCTTGTAAGAGGAGAGAACAAGAGGGGTAATAAAAGAAAATGTTCCAAGGCCAAAAACAAAGCAGAAATATCAGTTATTTGTCAGAGAGACAAGCCAGACTTGATTGCATCAGTATTAATAGAGAAAATGCAATTATAGAGCATTGAAACAGCCAATATGAGGACTGAATAGACAAGTCAGACTGGTGAAAGAAGCTAGTTAGTAGAGAACTGGGAAGTACTTCTCAACATCCCAGCATTTGTTTTGTATTCACACTGGCAAATAACATGATGTTGTCTGACTTGATGTTATTTTAGAGGACAATAGAAATGGTGAAGCTGAGGTAGCGGTGGTTGCAGTGGTTGTGAAGATTGGGTGGGATATAAACAAATGAATGAATAAATAAATATATAAATAAAATAGAAAAGAAAGGTGGGAGGGGTGGTGGGATGAGCAAAGGAAGTGGAGTGTGAAGGTTGAAGGTTGGGGGTTGTGACTGAAGTAAGTATTGAAAGAGCGGGGGGGGGGGG
>NC_068984.1:123244439-123253854 GCF_001194135.2 Octopus bimaculoides | reverse complement strand
TCAGAAATGACATTATCCAAACCAAAGAGCTATAGAGATTTTTCAAACATTTCATTGTATGGAAATAACACTCTCTCTCTCTCTCTTTCCCCTTTCTCTTTCTTTCTATTTAATTCAATTGAAGAAAAGAGCAAACAGCAGTTGCTGAATAGTTCTATAGCTTGCCGTATTTAACTACAAAAGAACCCAGATGCATGCTAACATGTATTCTAAAGAATCAATATATTATATAATGGAGACTGACATCACTTTCTTATAATGGATTCATTCTGGTCAAGGTTGCTATGATTCTGGTGAAACCTCTGAAACACTTTTACACATTCAAATATATCAACACTATTATTCACCTAATACTCATTCTACTATAATGTCTTTCTTTTTCCTCATCTACATATATTATTAATCAGATTATCCTAGTAACATTTGAAGCCTTCATCTACAGTTCTGTAATTTATACAAATTTGAGATACTGAATATTATCCCTTTCACTGTAAAATTAAATTTCATGGTTATTCCAGTAATGATGTTATAAATCTACCAAAAAATAGAATTGGCATTTTCTGAAAGTCACATTGCCTCAATGAATGTGACACATATCAACAAAAAAAGTTCCAAACAACATGACATTCTTCAACAAAGATAGATTGGTATATAAAACTGCTTTCCACTGCTAAGGGTAATGAAATTTTGAGTGAATATATTTATCTGATATCTGCAGTAAAAGAGTTAATTACATTTTCCATTGTGACATTTTAGAATGTCAGCAAATTACTTCTTTCTTAGGACGTTACAAAATACAGAAACTTTTTTTTGTCAACCATCTAGAAAGTTTGAAAGTCATTGACATTTCTTGCCTTTATCATCATCCATCATCATCCAGTGTTTTAAATCCAGGTTTTATCCCCGTTAACAGGGGTGGCCTGATCTACCTCAATGCCATAGCAACCGCCCTCACACCATCTCATCTTGTTTTAACCATCCTCTTTTCTCAAGCCAACCCGCCCAATCTCTTCCTCTACTTGTCCCCTCTACTTTTTCCTCTGTCTACCTCGCTTTCATGGTCCATTTCCCTCAAACTCAAGCACCCTCCTCAGAACATGCTCCTCATCCCTCCTCAACACATGCCCATACCACTGCACTCCATCCCCCCTTGCCAGCCATTCCACCAATTCCTCCAACCCCAGCATCCCCATCAAGTCCTCAGTCCTCTTTTTATCAAACAGCTTCGCACCACACATTTCTCTCACCATTATTCTCTTGGTCCTTCTCAAAATTGCCATCTCTCTTTCCCATACAGCATTGAGGCTCTCACGCAACTCCTATAGACCCTTCCTTACATCTTCAATGAGAACCTTTTCCCATATAACAATGCTCCACATTCTCTTTATCATGCAAACATAACTATAATGTTTTAGTCATTGCCAGTACTTTTATTCTTTTACTTGTTTCAGTCATTTGATTGCAGCCATGCTGGAGCACCACCTGAGCAAATTGACCCCAGGATTTATTCTTTGTAAGCCTAGTACTTCTTCTATCGATCTCTTTTGCCGGACCTCTAAGTTACAGGGATGTAAACACATCAGCATCGGTTGTCAAGCGATGTTGGGACACACACACACACACACGCACACACACACACACACACATACGATGGGCTTCTTTCAGTTTCCGTCTACCTAATCCACTCACAAGGCTTTGTTCAGCCTGAGGCTATAGTAGAAGACACATGCCCAAAATTTTTTTCTTTAAAATATACCACAAAAGAGCACACAATATCCATATGCAAGAAAAAGTCCAAGGTAAGACATTAAACTCCTTCTAGTGGTGAGGTTCCACTTAGGAAGTTTAGGAGTTTGGGGAAGAACAGAATTACTCCTTAGTCCCTTCTACTTCCAGGTTCACTCTGTCCCAGTGTGGTGGTACTTATCAAGAGCCCTGGTTATGAGCTGCAGAGCGAAAGATGTTCCTGTGGTTAAGGCATACAGGACACACAGGAAGGCTGCTCCCTACTCTCCAACATGTGTCTCACAGGCCCAGTGGGAGATAAGCAGAGTAAGCTGTAAATAAACCAGCAGAAGAAAACAGGAAACCACTGCTATATCTTTCCCAAGAAAAACCATGAATTTCCAGACTTTGGCATTTAGGCCCATGACTCCTGACACCTGTAAGCATGGCACCTGTCGAGAGAGAATCAGGAAAATGGCTACCTGCTAATACAAGGGGTGAAGCAATGTTAAGGAACTAGACAACAAATCATGAGTTTAAACCCATGGTATTGCTACAAAAAAAGGGGGTTTTTTTCTGTTCCCCCAACAACTAAAAATAGGTGCTATTCTCATTTTATAGTTCAACAATTAAGATGCAGCTGTAAAATGTGAAGCCTCTTCATGGTTGCTTGCCTGCTATGAATAGCAGCTAAATCTTCCTCAAATTAAACCCTGCAATCTTCAATAAAGAAGGAATACAACTAAAATTGTAGTTCTATATATGTATGTAAAAAAAAATAGGATAGTCATATCTAGAATGTCTTTGAACATAAATTTTCTTGATCAGGACCGACCTGGGGTTAAACAACAACAACAACAACAATTTGGTCTAATAGCTCATGTGGAAATGTCCAAACTATCAAAAGCAATTCTATACCAGCTATGATGGGAAAATGATTGTAAAATTGTTTTTAAAACGGCTAAACAATTAGTACATAAGTACTTCTACCGCCCATTCTACAACAAACATAACAGGTGTCTCAACATGTACACAGACATTCTACAGCGATATTTATCATAAATATGTTAGTATGCTCTCTCTTTCTCTCTCTCTCTCTCTTTATGTGTGTGTGTGTGTGTGTGTGTGTGTGCACGCGCATGCACACACACACGCACACAGAGTATAACATAATAAACATGATATAATAATGAGTGTGTACATTTTCTGAGGTACCCAGTATTTATGTGTATATATATATGTGTGTGTGTGTTTGAATATACAAGTGTATGTGTAAGAATATAAACATCCTGGAGTTAATTTGATACTCATATATTGTTGCTACTGATGCTGTTGTTGTTGTTGTTGTTGTTGATCTAAGTGCTCCAAATTAATAAGTTCCCTGGCTATATACCAAAGCAGGATTTAGCAATACTATGAAAATATTTGTTTCCCTCCAGAACAAAAACAAAGAAGTTGATTTTAGCCAGTGATTAAATAATATTAGAAGTGAATTATAAAAAAGATCAGCAGATCAGCACCTAAATGTAACCATATCTGAGCTTGTAGCATCCAAATCTGTTGAGAACCATGGCGTGGGACGTAGGAACTGTTCATAGAAGAAGCCACTTCAGACAAAGCATGCTCCACACGAGATGCAGCTATTGATTCTGCACGAATTGATCCTGTGAAAAGAAATAAACATGTTTCTTTTGATATAGAACAATAAGATCAAATATACAATAAATAATTCAACAGTAAAGGAATAGAATACAAAGAAAGTTATGTAGCACAATCTACAACATATGATTTCATTAGTCCTATAGAAGGCTATATTTCTTGCCTTGCTCTAAAGCATTTGTACAATGATAAATCCACAGAGAAAGCATGTGCGTCAAACAAACTAGTTATTAAATCCTTGCATGTTCTCTACAGGGGTTATTATCCCAAAATTCTTTTAAAGCAAAGCTAGAAACATAGTCTAATACAAAACAAAGTGAACAGTATGTTAAATAGCCCACCACCATTGATGTTATCATCATCATCATTATCAACATCATTATTATTTACAACTAATATTTAAAACTGATATCAAGTGAGCTTCAGCCAAAAATGAATTCTCTATTTGACCACTTGCTTTATTAGAAATAGCTTACTATCTTTAAAAAGGAACAATACATTAGATAATGCAGTCATCTTCATCATCATCATCATTTAACACTTGTTGTCCATGCTGGCATGGGTTTCCATACATAAGCTGTTTCAATCAACTGGTTTAGCCCTGAACTTAGGTTAAACAAGAACTAATATTTCACAGTTTTTAGCACACTGGGCAAAAATGCTTAGCAAGCATTTCATCTGTCTTTACATTCTGAGTTCAAATTCCACTGAGGTCAATTTTGCCTTTCATCCTTTCAGGGTTGATAAAATAAATACCAGTTAAACATTGGAGTTGACATAGTCAACTTAATTCCTCCTCCAAAATTGCTGGCCTTGTGCCAAAATTTGAAACCAATATTTCACAGTTTTCCATGATCACATATAATATTTATCATAGCAACAGCAGCAGCAGCAAAGATTTCTAAGTTTGGCACATAACCACAAATATGCACTGAATAGATTTATTTGATTGCATTGATTCTAGTGTGATACTGATGCTTATTTTATTGACCACAGGAGGCTGAAAACAAAGTAACCCCTACTGAAATTAGAATTCAGAATATAAAGTGACAGAACTAAATAACACAAGGCATTGTGCCCAATCTTCCACAATTTCTGTTGCTCCAATGATCTAATAATAATTCTTTCTAATTCTTTTAGCACAAAGCAATTACATGACCCCAAAAAATGAAAGGCAATTTTGACTTCAGTGGCATTTGAACTCAGAACATAAAGCCAGAAGAAATGCTACAAAGGATTTTGTCTGCATGCAAATGATTCTTCCAACTCACCACACTCCATATACCTAATAATAACTACCAGATAGCCTTGACCTATGCCTGTCTTTGGATGATGACATAGCAAGTAATGAATAAAAACAATTAAGTGAAATGAATACAAAATAATAGTGGTCATCATCATGAGAATAATGAAGACGGTGACAATGTTCATTATTATAGTAATAAAAATGATGTTCATCAATATAATAATAATTATGATAATAATGGTTTCAAATTTTGGCACAAGGACAGGAATTTGGCGGGGAGGGTTCTAGTTGAGTACATTGACCCCAGCATTCAACTGATACTTAATTTATTGACCTCCGAAAGGATGAAAGGCAAAGTCAACCTCGGCAGAATTTGAACCCAGAACAAGCAGACAGTCAAAACAAAAAAAAAAAACAAAAAAACAAAAATAAATAATAATAATAATAATAATAATAATAATAATAATAATAAAAAAGAACTTGACAAACTAAGTAAATATAAGAACCTGGATATTGAAATACAAAAGATGTGGCATCTTGAAACAAGAACTGTTCCTGTTATTGTAGGTGCCCCAGGTATGATAAAAAAAGGGATATCAGAAACATCTAGATAAGATCCCAGGAGAACCATGTCTCAGAGAAATCCAAAAGATTGTACTGACAAGTACTGCCCACATCCTTAGAAAAACCCTATCAATTTAAATGTCTGTGTTGTATTACATGAAGATATTTCACTACTTCTCCTCCCCAAGCTTCCAGTCATGCTGTAACATCACTTATCCTTCACTCACCCTAGGACATTGGGTGTGTCTCGGCAAGTGACTGTAACAAACATGCAGATTAAAAGTAAAAAATAATAATAATGATAATAATTTATATTGGTTTCCGTAATCATAGTAACAACAATAATGACACGTTGCATTGGTCAAAGAGTACAGTAAGATGAATCAACTTCCAGAATGTGACCAATGTAGCGGCTCTCAACCTTTTTTTACTTATGGACCCTTTGATTACTATTTTACTCTGGTGGACCCCATAGCCATTTGGTGCTTAAAAACTAGTTTTAGTGATGATTCTTTCAAACTTCCTATTTCCTTTTTCATCCATTCATTTGTGTAGGTTTGCAATCGCTCTCTCTTTGAAAACATGTTTCAGTGGATGAAAATATGTCGAACTACGTTAAGTGTTAGAAAAAGGAACCAAGATGTTTCTTGTAATAAATACATCTAAAGCAAAGTTTTTTCATTGAACCCTTAAAATACAACTAAGAGCTCCCAATTTACTGTTTTGCTTGTATAGATCTCCCAAAATTTTATCTGGACCCCGCCAGGGGTCATGTGGACCCAAGTTGAGAACTACTGCCCTAGAGGAATGAATTTCAATGTTGAACCAGGCAAAGTTTGACTCAGAATACAGAGGAACAAAACAAAAAAATATTGAAAGGCATTAAAACTACTAATAATAAAGGTTTATAACTTTGGTACATGGCCACATATTGGTGGAAGGTGGCACAGTCAGTCAATTAAATCATTTTCTTTTATAAACACTGGACAAAAGAAAGCTGACATTTACCATATTGTGAAATCACTTTCAACAACAATAATTTACTGACCCAGGTGAGATTTGAACTCAGATTGTAAAACAATATCATTAAATACAGCAGAGTACTCTAAAAATTCTTCTGTACCAACTTTAGTAGTAAAAATTATTTCAAATTTTTGCCACAAGGGCAGCTCGAGGGAGGTGGGGATGAGTCGATTACATTGACCCCAGTGTTCAACTGGTACTTATTTTATTGACCCTGAAAGGATGAAAGGCAAAGTTAGCCTCGGCGGAATTTGGGCTCAGAACATAGCGACAGGCGAAATACCACTAAGCATTTCATCTCGCATGCTAACAATTCTGCCAGCTCACCGCTTTAACTTTATTAGTAATAGTGATTGCTAGCAGAGACATAAAACCACACATTTTGAATGTGGTTATAGTTGATGATATTGACACCAGTACTTCATTGGCCTCTGAATGAGGGAAGATAAATTCAACCAGGAATTTAAATAACAAAGAATTCAGCTAAATACCACAAGCTGTTTTGCTCACGATTATAGCAATTATATCATTCACACACACCACTTTCGACAACAATAATAATGATTTCTAATGTAGATACATAACTGCCAGAAATTTTAATGATCATATTATTTGACTGGTGTTTATTTATTAACCTCAGGGGAATCACAGAAAAATTTTAGCTTGCTATAAATTTAATTCAGAATGTAAAGGGATTTTTGCAAGGTAATTAAGTTCATCACTCCAACAAATCTGCCATTAACCACCAACACCAACTTCAATAATAATCACTGTCATCATCATAATTTCTTAGCACCCACTTTTCCATACTCACGTTGGTCAGACAGAATTTGAGGTGAATTTTCCACAGTCAGATGCCCTTTCTGTTGCCAACCCTCATCAATTACCAAATAAGGTAATATTTCCCTCATGATCAGACATGTTTACCCAGAAGATTGGAAATAAAAGACACTGTTTGCATCATGATGACACTCATTTACAACTATCACACAATGCCAAAGCAAGGAGACAAAAACACAAATAACACACACATATACACAAGGCTTTGGTCAGCCCAGGGCTATAGCAGAAGGCACTTGCCCAAGGGGCCATGCAGTGGGACTGAAACAGGAACCATGTGACTGGGAAGCAAACATGATAATAATAATAATAATAATAATAATAATAATAATGGTTTCAAATTTTGGTACAATTTCAAGGGGAGGAGTAAATCAATTACATCAACCCCAGTGCTCAACTGGTACTTATTTATCAACCCCCAAAGGATGAAAAGCAAAGTCAACCTTGGTGGAATTTGAACTCAGAACATAAAGACGGATGAAATGCCACTAAACATTTTATCTGGTATGCTAACAATTCTACCAGGTTGCCACTTGAATAATAATAATAATAATAATAATAACGAGAATAATAATGATAACCCTTTCTACTATAGACACAATGCCTGAAATTTGAAGGGAGGGGGTTATTCGATTACATCGACCCCAGTGTTCAACTGGTACTCATTTTATTGACTCCCAAAAGGATGAAAGGTAAAGCTAACCTCGGTAGAATTTGAACTCAGAACATAAAGATGAATGAAATGCTGGTAAGTATTTTGCTTGCTGCCTTAATAATAATAATAATAATAATAATAATAATAATAATAATAATAATAATAATAAGCTATGCCAACACTATGGAATAACAACAGAAAAAAGATGGTATAAACACACGCCAGAAAAGGTCACAGAAAACGAGAAAGCAACCATACTCTGGGATATGCCAATACACACAGATAGAGAAATTAAGGCAAATAGACCAGATATAGTTGTCAAAGATCATGAAGAAAAAAAATGCTTTCTAATTGATGTATCAATACCAGCAGATGACAACGTTTCTCTAAAAGAAATGGAAAAACTTTCAAAATACAAAGACCTGGAAATAGAGATAACTTGAATGTGGAATCTAAAAACAGAAACAATTCCTATCATAGTAGGTGCCTTGGGTATAATAAAAAAATATTCAGACAAATACATAACAAAAACACCAGGACTTACAAATATATATAACATACAGAAAATTGCACTACTGGGTACTGCACACATTCTACGCAAAACACTTTCAATACAGTAACCATAAGAGCACCACAGCACATACCCGAGGCGCACAGAGCTGCGCTCGGTAGTGAAGTGAAAGCACGTTATAAAAATAAAACTACTGAACAATAATAATAATAATAAACACCTAGTTTAGTACAGCTCCAGAAAACAGTGTTATTACGGACAGCTAGAATACTTAAGAGAGTTCTTGGCATTTAAGGTTACTTGTTGTAGCCCGATGTTAGGAATTTTTCTTTTCCAACAGTCTAAACTGTTGTGCATATATGAAATAATAATAATAATAATTTTTAAAGCTGATAAATTTGTATGGCATGATAATATGCTAAAACTATGCCCCTGAACATCTTACAAATATACTGAAGATGAAACCTCGTAAATGGAGATTATTCTATTTCAGTAGAGTAAATCATGGAAACGACATTCATTCCCCAAACCCCTTATTCTTGTCAGTTCTGAGCTCAGTTGTACTTTGGGAAGAAGGATTGGCAGGAAATATGAAAGTGTAACAAACGGGTAGGGTTTCAAGTTGTATTACTGTCATCTGAGTAACACAGTTGAAATAACTGGTCGATGAGACAGATAAAAACTGGCGTTCTCTAGAGAAACTATCATAGTTAATAAACTGAGAATGTATAGTAGCAACAGTGCTACATGGAACAGGTTAATTACAGGTGTGTAGAAGATAGAGAGAGACAGATGAGGCAGGAAGGGGAGAGATATGGCAATGAAGGGTTTAAGAGACAATGAGAGAGAGAGAGAGAGAAAGACTAGAGGAAGGTGAAAAATTAAAAATGAGGAAAAGAAAAGGTGATACAGAATAAATAGAAGACAGAGAGAGTAGAGAAAAGGACAGAGTAAATGAAAGAGAACCATAGGGGTGAGTAAGGAAAGAAGGAAAGAAATAACAGAAAAGCAATAGAGAGCAAATGATAGAGAAATAAAGAGTGACAAAGAGCTATAGAGAGTAAATGACAGCGAATGAGAAAGAGAGAGAGAGAGAAAGAGAGAGAGAGACACAGAGAGAGAGAGAGAGACAGAGACAGAGAGAGAGAGAGACAGAGACAGAGAGAGAGAGAGAGAGAGAGAGAGAGAGAGA
>NC_068984.1:123239648-123243641 GCF_001194135.2 Octopus bimaculoides | reverse complement strand
GAGAGAGAGAGAGAGAGAGAGAGAGGGAGGAAGGAAGGAAGGAAGGAAGGAAGAAAGAGAAATTAACTGCAATGAGAGAATGGGCAAGATACTGTTAGGAAAATATGTTGTTCCCACCACTGTGAATGTCAAAGAAGATTGATAAGTTGCCTGAGACAATAACCAGATAACTGCAAAGACAAGGAAATTATAGTAAGAAGTCATAAAATAAAGCAGGAAGAATCACGCTAGGTGTTTTTAGCTATATATTAATAACCATCAGTGGTGATGGCCACTACTTCTTATTCACTACCAATAATACAATTAAGTCATTAAATTGGACTTGCTTGCAGGTAGCCAGACAATAATAATTTCCTTCGACAACCACAATGATGATAATAATAGCAGCACCAGCAGCAATAGCTGTAGTAATAGTTAATGTTGTTTCTTAATAATAGAAATCTAATCATAATAATGATTTCTAGTAGAGGCACAGGCCAGCCATAAATATTGGAGAAGAATATAGACTGTCGTATTTAACTGGTATGTTTCTTTATGGACCATGGAAGAATAAAAGGCAAAAATCAAGTTTGGCAGGATTTGAACTCAAAAACATAAAAAGAATAACTAAATGCCTCAAGGTATTCTTTTTTTGCTGCTCTTCTGATGTTGCCATCTACTGCCCTAATAATAATAATAATAATAATAATAATAATAATAATAATGATGATGATGATGATGATGATGATGATGGTGATGATAAGAGCACCAGCCTTGACAGCGTCTGGACATGTTCTTCGCTGCTCTAACCAACCATTCAGCAGCTGAAGACATAGAAATATTAATACAACCCAGCAGGACAACTGAAAAATAACTCTCAAAGACTGGAATATCTACAATTTCCTGTGAGTATTTTAAATTTCCCTCAAAATAAGTTAAGAACCTTACATAATCTACAGAGGAAATGATGAAAATACAGTTCCTACTGATAAAAGTAATCTCATAGCAGAAAACAGAGGTGAAATCTCAAATAAACCACAGGAGAGGAACAGTGATAGCTTGCTCGATGAGAGACACATAGATGGTTTGGAAGAAGACAATAAAACTAATGGTGACATGACAGATGGGCAAAAGGCAATCTATAGCAGAATGAAGGCAGGGCTATAGGAGAACGATAGTGACATTATTTGCAACCTTATAAAGGTTGATTGGTGGAAATTGAACCAAGAAACGAAAAATGTGAAAGAAATTCTGAAATACATCAGAACAAAAAACATCATATAATCAAACAATTTGATCAAGGCAGCAAGTATTGTTGTAGCAGAAAATGTGGGTGTTGATGTCAAGAAAAAGAAATATAATGGGAGTGACAAAAGAAAAGATCCATGGTGGAAAAGAAGAATACAGACAGGGTTAGATATGCTCTCAAAAGACATTTCTGTGTTAGACCAAAAAGAGAAGGGGAACATAAATGCAAACAAAAATACAGGGCACTGAACAGGAAGTATCATATTGAAAGAAATGGCCTGAAAGTGGTAATGGTGGAACTGAAACAGTGCCTCATTGCAAAGAATGTGGACTCCAAGACTCCTTGCTAGGTTGCCTTGTATCTTGGAGTCCACATAGCTCTTAGTCTAAGAATGTCTTTGTTACCTGTCTCATTTCCTGTCTCATGACTAGTAGTCACCTGACATATCTCCTGGTGAGTATGTAATCTCTTTAGCATTTGAGCCTGCATGATTAGTAGGTGATCAAATAATTAGCAGGTTTCCTGAAGTTAAGTTTTGCAAATCATTAGGTCTTTTGTGTCAGAACTCAAGGAGCTTCCACATATACCACAGAACCATCATGGTGTTGTCTAACATCTGACATAATAAGGCCACTATCATTTAATAACAAGATAGTTTAGAAGAGGACCTCATGAAAATAATCCTTTTGTTCATCTTCCAATCCTGACTGTCACACTATTGTGATGCCCATGATTAGTCTAAACTTAATTATTCTATCAGACAATCTGACTACTTTCATTACCAACAATATACCTACTCCACTCATTCCATCACTGCTACCCATCGTGAAAATTTTGTATCAAGGTTCCTTGCTTGTGAGGTATCTAGCTAAACCACCCCTTCATTTTGTCTCTTGTACACAGCATACATCCACTCAAATCTACTCTGGCATCACTGCAATCCCCCCAGACCTACCTTTCATGTTGCCAACATTATTGCTGGAAGCCCTAATGATTTAAACAAGACAAGATGAGGAGTGAGGTATCTGGTTGGTGGGCAGGTAACTTGATGTTTGTTTACAGCATCAAAAACCAAAGAGAGTTTGCGAAATTGTTTCACAGATGTCATTGGCCTTATACACATGGCCAGGTGTTACCACATAATGAATTATTTCCGCAAATCACTAATTACCCATAGAACCAATATACAGAGCAAAAAGTTGTCCAGGGACACTGATAGACCACAATTCAAAACAAAAGAGAGGTTACATTTCAATAATTATAGAATATAGAATAATGTAGGCAAATACACTTTGTAAAGTGGTTGGCATTAGGAAGGGCAATGACCTGTAGAAACCATGTCAAAGCAGACACTGGAGCTTGGTGCAGCCCTCTGGCTTTTTTGTTGAACTATCCAACCCATGCTAGTATGGAAGAATGGACATTAATTGATGATGATGTTGATGATATATATATATATATATATATCAAGAGAGCTTTATGATTTGGTTTCCTGGGAATTGGTAGTGGAATAGGTATGATGGATACACCATATGTTTTTCCTATAGATGAATAATCTTTGTTCTCTTAAATGGAATTTTTTGCAAAAGGGATAGACCTGATAACAAAAATAATTTAGCAGCATCAGAGATAACACATTATACAGTTATAATATAGGAAGCATTATAGATTAAAAACAATCCCCTATATTAGTGATCATTTCACATCAAGTTATGAAAATATACAAAAGTATAGGTAAGAGTATATGTATGTAGGTGGCTATAAATGTATTTTATCACCATTATCATCATCATCATTCAATGTCCATCTTCCATTTTAGCAGGAGTGAGTTGGATGGTTTGGCAGGATTAAATGAGTGAGTGGACTGCATTGAGCTCCGATGTCTCCTCAGGCATGATTTCAACAGCTGGTTGCCCTTCCTAATGCCAACCACTTTACAGAGTCTACTGGGTGCTTTTTTTTATGTCACCAGCACTAGTGAGGTTGTCAAGTAAGTCACAAAACAAACAAAAAGCCTTCTTAGTTGAACAGGGTTGTAGTAGAGAGGAAAATGGCTTTATGCCAGGTGTTGAGAGGCTAAAACAGTAGTTCTCAGTCAGGGTCCATATGACCCTTGGAGGTCCATACAAAATTTTGTTGTTAAAATTTATGAATAATAAATTGGTTATACTTCTACAATAAACAAAATATCATAATTTTTTAATGCAATTCCTAGTAACATCTAGTTATAAAAATATAAAAAGATTTTTTAAACATCATGTGACTATGAGGATCCACTTAGGCAAAATATTAATCAAAAGGGTCCATAAGTAAAACATGGTAAGAACCTTTGGGCTTTAATATGAGGAAATACAAGGCTACATTGCATTATATATAGGTAGGTGGCAGTAGCTGGAAAGAAGACAAAGATGGTGGAGAAATGGTATCAAAACATACTCCCAGAGTACAAGGAGTGACAGAAAATACTCCCAGAGTACTAGAGAGAAACCAGCAAAAGATCAACAAGAATGGGAAAGTAAGTTCATATGAATGTGAAAGGAGAGCAAGACAGATGGTCGGAGATAGGAGTAGAGCTGAATGTAGTGAATGATGGACAAGGATGGAAGCATGGTCAATGATATAAATATCAGTATGGGAGGGAATGTGAAAAAAACAGGAGTGGCTCAGGTAGGATGAGATGATAAGCAGCAGTACAAGAAGGGTGTGTGTGTGTGTGTGTGTGTGTGTGTGTACGTGTGTGTTTGTGTGTGTGTGTGTGTGTGTGT
>NC_068984.1:123236457-123239638 GCF_001194135.2 Octopus bimaculoides | reverse complement strand
GTGTGGTGTGTGTGTGTGTGTGTGTGTGTGTGTGCGTGTGTGTGTGCATGCGTGCGTGTGCATGCGTGCGTGTATACGTGCATATGTATGTATGTGTGAATGCATACACACACATACACAATTCAAAATGACAGTGGTTTATTTCACCTCCTGCGTATTAGAAGAGATGAGCCCAAATTCAATGTAAGCAAATTGTCAACATGAATTTGAATGTATGTTTTTCCTGTAGATGAGAAATCTCTCTTTTTCCCTAATGGAATCTTTTACAAAAAGGTCAAATGCAACAACAAAAGTAATCCTGAATCATTAAAAGAAAGAATAACATATTCACCAACACCAACTAATAACCCCACTGAAAACACTAGGAAAGGAAATTCTATATTGTGTAAAAACCAGTGTTGCAAAACATTTCCTCTCCCTAATCAGAAACAGTATACTGTATCTCTCTCTCTCTCTCCAATGTGTATTGTTTGATAATGTTATCTAACAATACACCCCAGAGAGATAAAGTATATGATCACCTGAAAAATTCCTAGAGATTTTAGAAGAAACTACCTAAGTAAGCAACATCTCTACCCTAGGTACAGAAAGTTTGTTTACCAGCATTCCACTGGCAGAAACAATAGAAACCATATTAGATACTGTACACAAACAGGTAACAATGAAATCATCCATGATACCAGCTAACATACTGAAAAAATTTAGTAGTGATGTACAACAGAAATATTCCTTTGTTGTCCCCAAGGCAAACTATATAAGCCAAAAAAATGGAGTAACTACAGGTTCTCCCTCCCGGCCCATACTTGTGGCTTTCTATATAGATACAATAGAAAATAGTAGCAAGATATAAACATGATATACACTAGTTATGTGGATGATACATTCATGGTAATGGAAACACCAGAGGATGTTGACTAATTAAAGGAAGACCTAGAAAATCAACATGTACAAAAATTCAACATCCAAAACAGTAGAAGTAAAACCCCAGCAACATAATGACTTCATTTCTAGACATAAACATTCAGATAGAAAATAACAAATACAGTATACCCATTTACACCAAAGATACAGATAAATGCATACACTTACACGGAGACAGCAAATGCCCACACATATACTAAATGTCAATAGTAAAATCTCTACTTAGGAAAGCATTTGCATTCTCTTCCACAAATGAAACACTAGAATACAGAAGCTATCAATACCAAACCGCAAAACAATCCTGGGAAAAATATAACACAGCAAATAATCAGATATGACATCTATCAAATATACACAAACCACGCATAAAGTGTACTGTATGAAACAAATGCATACTAACTAGAGAATGGATGAACACAGTATCAAAAATCTTAGAATGCAAAATGCAATACTTCAAATCATAAACTAATACTAATAACAGATAAAATACTAAAACTAAAAACTAACTTATCAATAACAAGCCACAAGCATGCAAACCAACAAATAAGCTACAATAACTAATATGATTTATAAATCTGATGACCAACATGGAAGTTGTAAAATACATGACTTCAACTGTTACATTAGGCATACAAGTGTGACATTTTCCTGTCACTTCACAAATGTAACGCCTGCACCACAGAACATAAAATAAACCTAAACAAGGAAATACCCTAGTTTATTGATACTCTATAAACTGCCCCACAAAAATGAATGATTAATGATAGAAGCAATAATTTATAACACGAGTATGTCCATTTTCATGGCAGAGGGTCAGGAGGCATCAGGCACAATCACCACTCCTCACCACAGTAATCTGCTGCGGCCGTACATTCCACCAGGTTCCTTTCCCTCCAGTCCTTGAAGGCATTGCTCATCTTTGTACTTACCATGCTCGTTTCTGTTCACACAGCCCAAAGACGTGGGTATAGAGGTTCTCAGCCCTGATAACCTAGCCAAAATAATACAGTTTTCTCTAACCATTGTCACCAACTTTTATTTCATTCCCATCTCCTAGAGGACAGAATCATTCATTCTATGGCTGATCAACAGATCCCCAGCATTTGTGTAACACATCATCTTGATGCCTTCAGTCACTTGGTATCAGCAACCCTTTGGATCAATGTTAGTTGTTCCTTGGCCAAATTAAACATATGACTTAAGCTGACCAATAGAAGCCCAAATAGCAGCCACTTTTAGAATTAACTTTACTTTATCTTCACTCTGACTCCATACACTTGAAGATTTAGACAGTTCTGCACTCACAAAACTTTAAGTAATGTGGAGCTGAGTCAGTCTGTTATTAAATACTTACAACCCCAACTAAACATGTTGAATGCTACTTTCTTTCATTTGCTCACCTACACCCCTCCCCCACCACACACACACATGAATTATTCAGATTTTAGTTCAATAATAATAATAGACAAGATAGTAGTAATAAATTACCAAACTTAATTTTTTTTTTTACACATTCAGTAAACAGAATTTGCAAAGAAATACAGAAACTGATAAACCTACTTATGACCTTCCATAAAATAGTCAGCAAAGCTGATACTACCAACCACTACACTTAATAACTGCCGCTACTGCTGCTGCTGCTGCTGTTGTTATTGCTGTTAAAACTGCTTTTGCTATGTGTCTCCTGATTTAGTGAGCCCTCCAGGGTAAAATTTCATTATTTACACAGACTCAAGGCAGAACAGCTAAACTTTCTCTGTGTGTGCGTGTGTGTGTGCATGTGTGTGTGTGTGCGTGTGTGTGGTATCTATAGCAGTACTCTTAGTTTTTGCAGGTGACATTATCTGTGTCAAAGGAAACTATATATATATTTATATATACACACACATTTTAAATCTATTTTCTGAGTGACAACCGAAAACTCAGAGATACCAACTAAAAATACCAGTACAGGTTAGAAACCTCCAGAGTGAAAAAATGTAAGATGGTCGTTATGATGATGGTGAGCATCATGATGATGACGACGATGATGATGATATTAATGGCTTTTTATATAGAACTCAATTTTTCACACAGGTTTGGGATTTACGGCATTCATGCTTCCCCAGGGGCATTAGCAATGCAGGTGAAATAGTCTGAATTAGGTATTGGTGCTATATGGATTCACCACAACAGTAAAACAAAAAAAAATACACATACATACATACATACACAAAACAAAAACAAAAATAACAATAATGATGATATAAAAACAGAAACA
>NC_068984.1:123234277-123236317 GCF_001194135.2 Octopus bimaculoides | reverse complement strand
AAACACTAAGACTTACATCATAATACAGAAAATAATACTATTAGGCACTGAACATATATTATATAGAATACTTTCAATATAATTGAAAAGCCCACAAATGGAAGAAGACAAAACACAGTGTACCCAAGCTTCACAGAGCTACGCACAGGTACATGTACAGTGGAACCACACAATAACATCTATAATAATAATAATAATAATAATAATGATAATAATAATAATAATAATAATAATAATAATAATAATAATAATAATAACTGCACACATCCTATGCAAAACACTTTCAATACAGTAACCATACAAGCATCACAGCAAACCACAGCACATACCCAAGGCACACAGAGCTGCGCTCAGTAGTGAAGTGAAAGCACATTATAAAAATAAAACTACTGAATAATAATAATAATAATAATAATAATGATGATGATGATGATGATGATGATGATGATGATGATAATGCATTTACCAGAATCTCGATCACTGACTTCATTCAGTTGCATTTGAGCTAAACTCCTTTTGTCAAATGCTGTTCGATCAATATGTCCTCTTGACTGTGATTCAAAACCACTACAAAATAAATGATAAAGAGATAAAATAAATAAATGAATAGTAAAAAAAAAAAATTTGTTTTTGTTGTTGTTGTAATATGGTTTAATAACATGGTGCTCAGAAATGATTAATGACTAAGATAGTCACATCAATAGTATTGTATAGATAGGAGTAATGTATAAGAGTCAATAATGAATAAAGTAGGTACCGATACTACACTGGGTCAATTTTATTGATTTTTTTTCAACATTCTGCAGGAAAACCATGCAAATAAATGTAAAGGTAGATGAAATTCTGTGAATGCCTCTCAACTATAACAGCAGATTAAAATCAGTGTGTCCATTATGTTAAGGGTTTACTTGAAGTAGTTCTCAATGAGCATTAACATTACTAACTACAACCAGTAATCCCTATTTCCTTACAGTTTACAAGAGACTTTAAAAAAAACAAAAAAACAATAGGCATCTTCTTTCTCATCAAGCAGTTTACAATAAAAATAAAATGTCAATTTATCAGATACACAAAAATGCTGGCATGGGTTGGATGGTTTGATAGGATACAATGGGCCCAAGAGTCTGCTTTGGCATGGTTTTTCTGGCTAGATGCCCTTCTGAAAGCTAACAACCATGCAACATGTATTAGGTACTTTTTTCATGCCACTAGCATGCAGTTTACAAGATTATCAGCCCTGGGAGGTAGGGTGACAAAAGTATAATAGAAGGAGCTGGATGAATATTAAATAGCTGAGAAACAAACTCTGCAATATAGCAACAGTTTATCACAAATGATTTTTTTTTCTCCAGCAGCTCTAGAAACCTATTTTTATTCTCTACATGAAGTAAGAGATCTAGAATTTTTCCCACAGGGACCCAACATAATACCTGCAGTGAATTCTAAGGCAGGAACCCATAAAGAAACACATATTACAATATATCTTCCATTCAGATATTTCATTTTTTTTATGGTCTCTTTCCATGTGATGATTTAGCAACAAAATGCCATGGATCTTTACTTTCATATGGATGACCACGTAACAACATCAAACAAGAAAATAGACGAAGAAAAACATTTTGCAAAAATACAAATATACTTACTCTTCTTGATGAATTTCATGTAAATCTTTCCATAGTTTCAACATATGTTTGCACGTAACCAAAGCTTCTTCTGGTCCAAGACATACTTCTTCAAGTCTAGCTTTAGTTAGCAACAAACTGTAAAATGTTTTGATAATAATAATAATAATAATAATTAATTCGTTTTATTGGCCACAAGGGCTAATATCAATTAAAGACATATAAGGACAAAGACAGGACGAAGGTTACAAAAGGTTTTGTCCGAAAAGGTAGGAAAGTTCGTCTACACAGAGGAAGAAAACGAAGAAAGATATAATAAATAAATAGATAAATAAATAGATAAATAAATAAGTAGAACTCCCAAAGGGGGAAGCGCTTCGAAAAAGGAAAGGTTACACGTGGAAAAACCCATAAAACC
>NC_068984.1:123231934-123233195 GCF_001194135.2 Octopus bimaculoides | reverse complement strand
ACCTTTCAAGGAGAGCTTCCTCTCAGCCCATTTCTGGGTGAGGTTGGCCACCCTGTTCGTCACTTCTTCCCAGTTTTTCTCCAACTGGAGGTCCGGACCGACCCAGACCCCGAGCAGTTTAACGGGTCCGTCTGTCCAGCGCCTAATAATAATAATAATGGTTTCAAATTTTACCACAAGGGTAGTAATTTTGGAGGAGAGGATGAGTCAATTACATCGACCCCAGTGTGTAACTGGTACTTATTTCATCGACCCCAAAAGGATGAAAGGTAAAGTCAACCTTTGTGGAATTTGAATTCAGAATGTAGGAACGGGCGAAATAACACTAAGCATTTCATTTAGCACACTAATGATTCTGCCAGCTTGCCAATTTAATAATAATAATAATCCTTTCTACTATAGGCACAAGGCCTGAAATTTGAGGGGAGGGGACTAGTTGATTACATTGATCCCAGTGCATAACTGGTACTTAATTTATCAACCCCGAAAGGATGAAAGACAAAAGTTGAGCCCGACGGCATTTGAATTCAGAACATGAAGACAGACAAAATGCTGCCAAGCATTTCGCCTGGTGAGACTGAACCCAAGACCACTGGTTGGGAAGAAAGCTTCTTAACCACACAGCCACACTTGTGCTTATAAGCTACACCTAATCATCTTATGGCACTTCCAGCCAAGACACATTATTCTAAATGTTGTAATTTCAAATCTTGCTGTGATCAACATCAGAACATTCAGTCATGGTCTGTGGTGACAAACATCAAGTCAGTAAACTTTCCAAAATGGAATAAGTTTGTAACATTTGGAGTAGAGCCCTTCTTTATAAAAGAAATATGGAGAAATATAGACATTGTTTTTACCCATAAATCTAAGCTGAATATGCCTCTAGTATTTATCAGTTAAGTAACTGGGACAAGGGCACTGCTGTGTGGCTGCTGAAGCTACTAGAAAGAGCAGCCAAATCTCTCTCAAATCACATCCAACCATCTTAAAGAAAGGACAATTAGGATTATGCAGTCCTAGAGCCATTATACCTGAGGAAAAAGCAGTATGGACATGACTGAAGCACTTTTGACAATAGGTCAGACAGATCAGTGTTGGCTTGGGAGTTATACAACAACAACAATACCAATGATCAGGGTTGACTTGGGTCTGAACAACAATTAATATATTAAGGGGTGAATCCAAACGTAAATTATCTGCTCCAACAACTTGTGTGTGTGTGTACACATATATATATATATATATGTATGTATACATA
>NC_068984.1:123228268-123231575 GCF_001194135.2 Octopus bimaculoides | reverse complement strand
TATATATATATATATATATATATATATTGTGGCACTCTTACGACAACGAGGGTTCCAGTTGATCCAATCAATGGCACAGCCTGCTCGTGAAATTAACGTGCAAGTGGCTTGGCTGAACACTCCACAGATACGTGTAGCCTTAACATAGTTCTCAGGGAGATTCAGTGTGACACAGAGTGTGACAAAGCTGGCCCTTTGAAATACAGATACAACAGAAACAAGAAGAAAGAAGTGTGAGAGGAAGTTGTGGTGAAAGAGTACAGTGGGGTTCGCCACCACTCACTGCCGGAGCCTCATGGAGCTTTAGGTGTTTTCGCTCAATAAACACTCTCAACGCCCAGTCTGGGAATCGAAACCACGATCCTACAACTGCAAGTCCACTGCCCTAACCACTGGGCCATTGCACCTCCACAAATATATATATACATACATACATATACATACATACATACACACACACATATATATATACACACACACACACACACACATATATATATATATATATATATATATACACACACACACATATATATATACACACACATATATATATATATATATATAAATGTTTCAACAACACAGTTTATGCATTAGAAAAAGTGTAGAATGCAAGGAAAACAAGAATGAAAAATAGTAACTGTTACCTTATGTTTTCAGGATATTCTTGTAGAGCTGTCTCAAGAAACTGCACAGCTTCTTCATAATGCTTCTGGGCAGATAGCAGCAGCACAAGCAGATGTAGAGAATGAATATGATCGCTGCACTGTTTCAAAGCATTACGCACAAAATGCACAGCATCAGAAATCTTAGAGAAAAGAAAATGTTAAATTCATGTTAGATTCATAAATAAACTGAGACATGAGAAATGTCAAACAATATATTTAGTCAATAAGAACATATACAATAAACATATACCAAATGATGATGATGATGATGCCTATGCTGCTATTACTGGTGATGATACTGTCTGTAAACCCAATAATGATGATAATAAAACTGGGTTATATTCAGTACAGGTTAGGCAATATGGATAGCCAATAAAAATGGTAATAAGAATGGTTTCTAACATAGGCACGGGACCACGAATTTAGGGAAGAACATAATTGATTATATTAATCCTAATACTTGACAAGCATTTATTTTATCAGTTCCAGTAGAATGACAAGATTGACCACAGCTAGATTTGAAATCAGAACATAATGGGATGTCTATATATATTCTCTAATCCACTACAAATGCTACCAATTTAACTGTGCACTAATTTCCGTTGAGAGGTCTCTGCTAAGTATTACTCTCCATTGAGAGGTCTCTGCAGACCTCTCAATGGAGGTCTCAAAGCAGAGACCTCTCCATTGAGGTCTCTGCTAAGTATTACTAACATGAGATTGAAAGATGCTGAATGTAACTTTCACATCCAACAGACACTGTTTTTCTTTCTTTGCTTAGTCAGGAAGGGAAGCAGTGCTCATGACCCTTTTCAGGGCCTTCAAGATTGATAAAAGGAAGGGAGAAAAGTATCCTCTAATCAGAGACCTAACTTGAATGCATGCAAAGGAGTCGCATGCAATGGGGTTGTATGCATTCAGTAAAAGCACCCAAAGACCAGATCAAGGGATAAGTCTACCACCTATGTAGGCCACAGTGGAATTTGAACTCATAACTTAAAGAGCTGGAACAAATACCACAAGACACCCCATCCAATACTAGCAGCGACTCCATCTAAGAATATCTGAAGAAGGAATTTTACCACAGAGCATTTAATTCAATGCTCTAATGATTCTACCAATTTGCTACCTTCAAAAAACAGACTAATATATGGAGTCAATATTGTTTGAAAAGAGTTTAAACACACTCATGGACAAATAACTACAAACATTGATTGGCTGAATGGTCCTGATTTCCAATGGGTTTGAGGGCCAGGATCTTATCTCATTAAGATACCAAAAGTTCTTCCTGGAACAATCAAAACTTACATTAAAACTGTCAAGAGAGTCGAGAAAGAGAACATGTGTGAAAACTATAACAGGCACGATTCCTAGATATTCCATTCAAACTCAGACAACTACAAATAAAAACAAGTATTAACATGTTATAAAAATATACATTTCATGGATCAGCTAAATCCTACAGAAAGTATTTTCAATCTGAAGTCCACAGATTCAGAATACAAAGTGAAGCATTTAAACACTAATAGACATTTATCTACCACTTTACTAGTTCTGCCATTTACTACAGTCCTACACCTAAATGATAAAAAGAAAAATAACACCATCACTATTCCTTAAAGCTTGTTTTTCCCTGTGATGTTAATAGGTAGGTATATCAGCACCAGATCCTAACAACAACTAATCCTTCTCATCAGGTCTCACACTGCCCTTACAATAATACTTACTTACACCAGTGTTGTCATCTCTGTTGCATATACTGATCAATAAACATAAAAATTAGTTGTAACAAAGAAAGCAGCAAATAAAACTCATACATCTACAGTTGGAAAAATATTTTCTTTGAAATTTCATATATATTGAAAAAGAATGAAAAAATCCTCTAGTCAAAAGTACCCTGCAACGCACACGGACACACATATACACAGTATAGTGACATGGTGCAGTTTTAGCTAATGACTAATACAATAGCCAGGGTTAGCTAGACATGAGCTTTTGTTGTCATACCTTTCTTTATATTGTAGACAACAGATAAGGGTTCTTCAGTTACAAGCAGAGCAACCTGTACACATGATTTGCTTATAGTGATCAAATGTTTGTGGTGTACATTAGTTCACTCTCACCATCAAGTCAATATGACCTGTACAGGAGCACAGAGTGACACACACCAGATATCAAAGTGATCACAAAGCAATGTGAGATGGGAGTGTTTTGCTCAAGAACACAACAGACCAACCAGTCTGGGAATCAAAATCATGATCATACAATCATAAGTGCAGGAATGAAACTGAAACTTGCTTAGAGGATGCAAACCCAGATCTAAAATATTTTACAAACAAGGTTGATTTTTTTCCATCTCGATATCAAAACTAACATAGGTGTCATAATTGTAATCTCTATATATATCTATATATATAAAAATGAGAATGTGTGTGTGTGTGTGTCTGTCTGTCTGTCTGTCTGTCTGTCTGTCTGTCTGTCTGTCTGTCTGTGTGAATCCCTAAAACTCAAGAACTACGCAACCAATTTCATTCAAATTTTACAGATGCCTTACTTAGGGTTCCAGTTGTGTTTTAGTCAAAAAAAAAATTTAACTTCTTCCAGAGTTCGAGCCCACAGCAACATAATATCTCCTCCAC
>NC_068984.1:123218152-123226596 GCF_001194135.2 Octopus bimaculoides | reverse complement strand
TTGTAATTCAACGGTACAGATTTCTGCAATGTGGTGCATAAATTGTCAAGTAAATGAGACGCATCTTTGCCTCCACTGATTCACTTGCAAAGTGTTGAGTAAAATTATTTCGTTGCAGACCTCCTTTGGGTCTTTTTATTATCACTACGACACACATAGTCCCCAGTTGGTAACATTGATTTCAAGGCCCTCCTAGATGAGAGACTGGCATTCCACTTAATGTCTATGTTCCATGCTGGCATGGATTGGAGAGTTATTAATGTAGAAATATGGTATCGTAGCTACTAACAGTTGAGTGTTGCGTAGTCTAGACGGCGTTTTTAGATTTCATTATTCTCTTTAACCCGGGCAAAGCCGGGTATTTCTGCTAGTATATATATATATATATAAAAGTCTTTGTCTGTCTGTCTGTCTGTTCCTTATACATTCTCAAAAGGCTTGACCAAATCAAATCAAATTATGACAGAATTGAAAGTGTACAAGACAAAACATCTAGTAGTATTTAATTACATTTCTTTACATTGCAAAATCAATTACTGCTGGATTACATTTTGCTTTTCATTCTTCCAGAGTTGATAAAATAAGTACCAAGCATGTATTGGATTGATTCAATCAACAATGTCCCTCCCTCAATTTGTGTCAATGTCAGAGATCCCAATAAAAGCTATGAGAAAAATAGGTTCACCCAGGCCAACATCATAACAGTTTCAATTAAAAGGATTTATTTTCCAGATACATGGCACAGTAAATCCTAAGATCCAGTCTTCAGTAACTCAGCATAATAATAAATATCCAGATTCATAATAATAACCAAATTCTTGATAATAAATATCCAGATTAATACACATAATCTCTTTTAAGTGCAGCCTTCACTGATCTTCTAGAATACAGAATCACACTACTGACACACAAACCTGCAACCATCCACTTGTTATAAATAAATAACATTCTCTAATCTTCTAACCGCTAAATCTTTTTCACTAAACTATTACTGACTTCTCTATCAATACTAATTAGGTTACCAAGATAAAGTGAAGTCATCACTAGAGAGTGTACTACTAGGACATAACCTACCTCTATCATCTGTTTTTACAATATTTTAAGAAAAGTAAGATGAGCCCTGTTGAAATGGTAATAATTAATCCTATAATTTTTTGTTTTAATTAGAATTACCTTTCATTAATGAGATCTCTTCCAGCCAATTATTCATTCTGATAATGTCTTCCAGCTTAACTTATCATCTACTGCCAGATTTGGTATAATGAACCCAAGATTGAATAATTAATAATAGCCAAATGACTAATTCTAACATACCAACTCAATCTTAGATGTGGTTGCTAGATCGGTCAGCTGAGGAAATGTATAGCAGATAAACGTTTTTACAATATTTTAAGAAAAGTAATATCCTATTTGTTCACATACACACATACGCAGATGCTATGGTAAACCTAGTTACCAAATTCTTTTTCCAGTAAAGAGGTCAGCAAAATCACTTGTTACTGAAAATGACATCTGCCTGCAGCAGTTTGTAAACAGGCAAAACAAACAACAGACATCAAATGGGGAATTATGTTGGCACCTAACCAAAAAAACAAGCAATATCATACATTTGAAAATCTTGGACAGATTCCAATGAACTCGTATTATAAGAGCAAACTATAAAAGATTGTTCCAGGAAGAAATTCTGATATCTTAATGTGATAACAACTTGACCCTCAAACCTGATAGAAATCAAGGCCAAGTGAGGTCAGAGTAGCCTAACTCATGAGAAGGTTCAAATTCTAAGTCACAAATTAAAATCCTATTTTGATACTTTACATGCAATACCTCTTGAACAGTTTTGAGCTGAAATATCTAAGTAGCTCAATGAATCAAATGTAATTTGTCTACTGAAAAGTTGGCAAATACAACAAATCTTTAAAAAGACTACAAGATTCTCATACCTAAAAAGCAACAGTGACAAATGGAATATAAAAAAAAAACCAAGTGTAGTTAATACATAGGTAGGAGGCTCAATTACTGGCACCTAAAGAAAATAAGCTTAAAAACCTATCTCAAGCCTTTCCTGTCCCATGATAAGACATTTTAATTTACATAGCACATCTAATCTACTAAGCTGAAAATAAGTAGCAGTACAATTTCACAGGTGAGTGGTTAGCATTATACAACATAACCAGCTATAATAATAATAATAATAATAATAATAATACATGGAGATATTTCAAATTGCTGATTCATTCAAATTATGTGAGCATGAACATACTGATCTACTGTATAAACAGCTAAATTGTTGAAATATCTTATGGCAGAACTGATGGGGAAATATTTTGGACGGTAAACATCATCTTTCCTACTATTTTATTGTAAAATATATTTTGAAGAAGTTAGCTTCAATATGTCATTAAATGCATATATGTGCACATATGAACTCAAGTTGAAACCGAATTCACAAACTCTAACAAGATTTCATCACTTATTCATCAAGTTTCTACTTTTATCTTCTTTTACTTGTTTCAGTCATTGGACTACAACCATGCTAGGGCACAGCTTTGAAGGGCTTTAATTGAACAAATCAAGCACAGTACTTATTTTTTTTATTTTTAAGTCTGGTACTTACTCTATCAGTCTCTTTTGCTGAACCATTAAGTTACAGGGACATAAAACAATACTGTTTGTCATACAGTGGTAGAGACAAACACACACACACATACACACACACACACACAATGGGCTTGCACATAGTTTCCATCAACCAAATTCCCTCACAAGGCATCAGTCAGCCCAGGGCTATAATTGAAGATACCAAGATGCCTCACTGAGGGACTAAACTTGAAACCACATAGCTGCAACACAGCTTCTTAACCACACAGCCATGCATATGCTATGAACAAATACTCCAAACATTTTTTCAATTCAGGAGATATTTAAACACAATTTTTCTTAATGGCAACTACATTAGGCTGTGTTCAATATTAGGTTTACTGATTGGTCTCTAAGTACTATATACAATCTGCCTTCTATTTTCATTAGTAACAACCATATTGAACTATACTCAATACAGAGTGAATTATACTGTGGTACCACTATTCAATTAGACATGTCAACAATATACAGAGTGCGGAGAATAAACTAAATTATGCAAAAATGAAAATAACATTGACATCTCATTTTAATATATATATATATATATATATATACATATATATGGTGTTAGGAAGAGCATCCAGCCATAGAAACTATGCCAAAACAGTCATAGAGCTTGAACAGCCCTTTAGCTGGTCGGCCCCTGTTAAACTGTCCAACCCATGCCAGCATGGAAAAACAGACATTAAATGATGATCATGATGATGATGATCATGATGATGATGGTGTGAGTGTGTGTGTGTGTGTGAAAAACACACCTAATTTCCTCTCTTCTCATAGCATGACAAACATATTAAAGCCTCTTCCTATCCAAACTAAATGCACTGTTAGACAATGTGAATAGTTCGTCTTTAAAATGATTGCTAAATTTTCCAGCCCACTGATCAACAGAGCACATAACCAAAAAGATGCATCACAATTTTAAGTATCTCAACAACCTTCTAACAAACACATGTAAGATGAAAGAAGCACGTTACAAAATAATTCAGCAAATGTTATAAAGGAACTTCCCAGTTAAATACTTATTAATCTATCTTCTCACAAATTCACTCAATACAAAAAATCCTGCTAAACCTATGTATATATTACAATATCCAACTTAAATATAGTAAAAGGACTCAGAAAGTTGAATTAGAAATACTTAACTTATCACTGGGGAAGTCAAAAATATAAAAGTAATTAGCTGTTTTCAGAAATTTGAAATACATACTTTTAGCATAATCCAGTTGTAAATATAGGAATAAACTTTATGTAACTATCTTGAATACCCAAGCACCAACATATTTTCCTACAGCTATTAAGAATATTTATTGCAATAAAAAATATAAAAATAGTGACAAAAACAACATTGATATTCAATATATCAAAATAATTAATTATAAAGTTAACACATCCTTAATGACCCGTCAAAATTCTAAAACATTCCTCTATGCTACTACCATATAATTTCAAGTCTGCTTGAACATTTTTATTGACTCCAGTGATGCTGTTATCAACTAGAAATGTAAACTTGCTAAAGCTGTTGGTGAATTTTTACCACGTTATATTTATAGCCTAATAATTAGATAAGTTAACCAAGCCATATATCCCACTTAATTATGAGGTATGAAGTTGCAAGAATGTTTAAAAACTCTCAATAATGTCACACCAAGGAAATTTTTAAGTTCATTAGTGATTGGAAGTTCATTTTCTAATGTTCCCGTACAAACTACTAGAGATGTAATTCTGAAGAACATAAGTAGGTATTTCAGTAGAAATTATCATCATAAACGTTATCACCATCACAGTTGTTTTTATGTCTGCTTTTTCCATGCAGTTACAGGATAGATGAGACTTCTGGAGGCAGTATCCTACAACTGTATGCCCTTCCTCATGCTAACTCTGATTTGTTTTCAAGTAAGATACTTCGTTCCACTAGTCTTTGCACCTTAAACCGCCCTATCTGCATGACATGCTTTTTGTACAGGATATAAAACAAACAATCCTGCTGATTAATCAGTATCAATGCAAAGACACATGGAGGAAAATTCACATGTGCACACATACATACACACATATCACATACACAGTTGTATACAACAGGCTTCCATACAGTTTCTATTTACCAATTTCACTCACAAGGTATTGGTCAACCCAGGGTCATGCAGAGGGATCCACCTAAATTAAATGGATTGCAAAGTGAACTTCTAAACCACAATTTTAAAGAACATATATTAATGTTCCAGGAGAAACCACTATAATTTCAAAGTACACATATGAGTATCTTAGTATACAATAGATATAATTGTAAAAAAAAACATGCCAAAAATGGGACCTATATGTGAGAAGTGATCTCTGATCCATTTAGGAGGGTCAGTAATGTTACATAAAAACTGGCTTGGTCCCAGCCTATCCGTCCTTTACCTACTAAAATTTTATGAAAATTATCCATCTACTTGCACAGACAGCTTTAGATTAAAATTACACCCAAATCAAATGTGACTAATAAAGTAGTTTTAGAGCCATTTGGCATCTTTTTCTAGCATGAGGATTTACTTGGTAGTTGCCCCATTATAATTTTATAATTATATTTATAAAATTAAATACTTTGTATTAATTTTTACCTAAATTGGTTTTTACATGCTAGCTACTTGATAAAATCCTATATAGATTTTACCCTCAATTATAATTGATATATATATATAATTTGATCATCTTCATAATATAAATGGAAAAATGTTTTAAGCATAATGTAAATAAAGGCTAAAGGCAATCATACAAGAGACAGATTATCAATAATCATATAGTACAAACATTTTAAAGCTATACACATTATATGTAAAAGATGAACCTTGACATACCTAAAATACCCAAAACCAAACCAAGCCAAAAGGTCAGACTTGATATGGTTTTAAGTATTACCAATGAAGTACAAGTACACCACCAATTTCCCAACATCCTTGGTTCAGACTCATGCCAGGTTATTTTGAGGGATTATCCATTTTGCCAGATTAAACAAGGTCAAGTAATAGTAATCCATAGCAAATCCCTTAGAAGATTTCTGCCATATTATTAATAAGTTTTTTTGCTAGAAAATCTTCACAACACACCTTTATCTATTTGGTAGAAATGTTATGAAGCTGGAAACATTCCTCCAGCACTTCTACTATAATAACTTAAAAGCTCAAGTATTTAAAGTGAAATCTAATGCCATACACTCACCTCCTAACTGCTAGGCTCCTACCAGACCATCTTTTGAAATGTTACTGAAAAAGGCATATATTTACCTTTCTCTCTTTCAGAGTGGGACACTGTATCTTTCAGAATGAACATAAATTATCTAATACTATGCTTTTCAAAGAGATAGCGTGCTTAGGAGGTAAGGATGTTAGATTTTGTTTTAAACATATTTTTATATTATTACAGTTAAGTGCCAGAAAAGTATTTTCTATCTCCATGATGTTACTAGTGAACAAACAAACATGTCGCGAAAGCTTAGTAATGAAAAGCCATCAATAATGGTTACAGGAAATACATTGATGACAAGTATGCCCGTCCTCATGGCTGAGGCCCTCCAACCCTCAGTCACAACCAACCATTCATCGCACCACATACTACAGTTCCATTCTGAAGTCATACACTCTGCAGGGCCCTCCCCATCCAGTCCTTCATGTCATGGCTCTGTTTTTATCTTTGTCACTTATGAGCCTATTTTCTGTTCACCAAGACCCTGAGGATGTGAGTACAGAGGTTCTGAGCCCTGATAAAGGCCAAAATATTGCAGTTTTCACAGTCTAACCATCTTTGTCACCAGTGAGCCCATTTTTTTACCCACCAAGCTCCTGGTGGAGAGGGTGGGTAGTCACAGTGGCTCTGAACCACGATAACATGGCCAAAATAATGCAGTTCTCACCATCTGACCATCATCACCAACTCTCATTCTGTTCCACTCTCCTCCAGGACTGAATTGTTTATTCCACAAGCTGCCCAACTAATCCACTGTACTTACTTCTAGCACATCATCTCAAACACCCTCAGTCACTTACTGTTCGCTACCTTTAAGGTTCATACCTATATGATGCTACAGACCAGATCAAGTGTTTTAAAAATTTCAGTTTGAAGCATTTACCAAGGGCACATTCTCTACATATTGCACTAAGAGACCTTAAGGCCACTCTTTAACCCAAACTACAACTCATTTACACCTTTTTTCCAAACTATAAAATGTTTGCCCTATTGTTTAACAACCATAACCATAGCCAAGCTTTAACTCCTCCACCCTGGAGATGGCAAATACATAACTGAAACTCAATGAATATGTTACAGTTTTATATCCATTTGAATGTTTGTATGAGTGGAATGTTTTTTGTTTTTTGGTTTGTTAGATTTTTTTACTTAGAGATACAATATTATTTTGTCAGTTGGATGTCCTGCCTTCCTACCACTAACCACTCAACTATGTAGCAGGAGAAACCTGTTTTTTGTTCATTCAAGCAAACTGGTGGGAGTTGGGTGGGTCCATTACACATAGAGTACAACACAAGGACAATAGTAAAAAGTGAATTTATGACCACATAGTTAATAATCCTGTACCTAACAGCTATTGTGCCTCACACACACACACAAACACACACACATATATATACATACATACATACATATATATATATATATATATAATATTATTAGGGACAAAATCCAAAATTACAGGTAAAAAACTCAATTAAAATCAATTTATAAAATATTAAAATTAAATTGAGCCTTATAGATAAAGTATATATAAAATATATATAGTTTTAGGGAAAATAACCAATTTTCAAGAACTCATCGATGAAAATCCACTATCACATATAGAAAAATTAATAATTAAAAGCACAATAATTATTATTATTATTATTATTATATTTATTATTATTATTATTATTATTTATTATATTATATTTATCTTATGATATTTACTTTACTTTATATTATACTCATTTATTGTGCTTTTAATTATTAATTTTTCTATATGTGATAGTGGATTTTCATCGATGAGTTCTTGAAAATTGGTTATTTTCCCTAAAACTATATATATATATATATATATATATATATTGATAGAAAGGACAACAAAAGAAAGAAAGAGACCTCGATATTATGTAAATAGAGGAATTTATCTGTAAAAATATGACACTTATTCGGTAGCCATGGTAAAACTCTGAGGACCAGATAACTGAAAAGATGGTGGCGTGGGTTCCCACCCCGGCATCCGAAACTCGGAGTTTTATCATGGCTACTGAATAAGTGTCACATATTTTTACAGATATATATATATATAAAGGTGTTTAAAGATTTAATCTAAACTATACTTGTATTCCAAGTGAATGAATAATAAAATATGAATAAAAAAATAAACAATTGCTTTAGCAGTGAGTAAAATTTAAGTCTTATAATGCTTTACCACTGCCAGTTATAAAATAATGACTTTTTTATCTATCTCATGTAATTTTTATATATAGTAACAGAAGAAACAAGTTGACAGAGATTATAAATAGATTAAGGCACTGACCTGTCGTTGGATTGCTAATTGTAATGCCAAATGGAATGATGCTAGGAAATCATTAGGATCTTCTTGAAATGCTCTGAAGAGAACAAATAAAAATATTGGAAAGCTTTAAAAATGTACACATACATACACACACACAAACAAACAAGAAAAGTTAGACTCTTCTGAAAATTTATAGAATTATAGCTGAAGGCACTGCTTAAAAAAAAAAGAAGAAATGCTAGTCAGCAGAATAATTCTTGATATCCAGAAAGATTGCTTTGTTTTTTGAGGG
>NC_068984.1:123205499-123218052 GCF_001194135.2 Octopus bimaculoides | reverse complement strand
TTCAGTATTATTTGTACATGAGAGAAGAATCTCAAGGATTTTCAAGAGATAAAATTTTTTCACTCTTCAATAGAAAATTAAAATACTTTCAAAATGAGAGAAAAACAGAAAGTTTTTAGCAGAAACATGTCAAACAGAATCTTTGAATATTTGTTGAAGATATTCACCAATTTACAGTGAGTAATGCAGAGCAAGAATGACTAAAGTTTCAGGTACTTCAGTTTAATTCCTATACAATTCTTGCTGATACAGGCCATTACTAGCTCACCAATTCAAGTAATTATTTTTTTAATAGTAGAGTGGAGGTGCAATGGCCCAGTGGTTAGGGCAGCGGACTCGCAGTTGTAGGATCGCAGACTGCAGACACAGCCTTGAAAGGTTTAGTTGAACAAATCAACTCCAGTACTAATTTTTCTGGCATGGTCATGTGATGCTTATAGAAGACGACAGCTGTGTAAAAAAGTGCCGATCTCTAACTGTGGAGGGAATCTGTGGTAGAGGTAGACCCAGGAAGACATGGCACGAAGTGGTGAAGCATGATCTTCAAACTTTGAGCCTCATGGAGGCAATGACTAGTGACCGGGACCTTTGGTAATATGCTGTGTTTGGGAAAACCCATCACGCAAAGTGAAATCGTAATCATGGCTGATGCTGGTGTCATGTAACTGGCACCCATGCACGTAAAAAGCACCTTTCAAGCATTGGGCCTCACGGAGGCAAAGTGGCTGAGTTCCTTTCAAGTGTTGGGCCTCATGGAGGCAATGACCGAGACCTTTGGCATTATGTTGTGCTTGAGAAGAAAACCCACTAAGCTGTGCAAAATTGCAGTTGTGGCAGATACTGGTGACATGCAAATGGCACCTGTGCCAATAGAACATAAAAGCACTCATTGCACTCTCAAAGACACTGGCTTTAGGAAGGACATCCAGCCATAGAAAACCATGCCAAATCAGACTGGAGTCTGGTGCAGCCTTCCAGCTTACCAGCCCAGATCAAACCGTCCAACTCATGCCAGCATGGACAATGGACATTAAATAATGATGATGATGATATTATGACCAGGTTCCAACCCAGGCTGCAGCAACAAATTTTACCCGCCACACTTCTCGATCCAACTTCACTGGCTCGATATCCTGGATACATTTCAGGCCAGTGTCTGCAATCAAGTTGTTGATGTAAGTGTGAATAATGTTTTTCTCTTCTTACATTACCATGAAGTGGGTTCCACAAGACTAATTTGGATGCTGCCAGCTCAGGGTGGTGCACACAATGACCAGACAGTTGCAGCTGTGCTTCCTGATCTTCTCACTAATTTTCAGCAGGTCACCATAAAGGTATTCATTTGTCACATGTCACTGCCATTTCACATTTAGGGCTATTCGTAGCATCCATTTATCCCATTTGATAATTTCATTGTCAGTGTCCATGTGTCACTGCCAGATAATAGCAATGATTTGACAGTTGCAATGATTTTGACTTGCCTGAGCAATTTAGAGTTCCAGACTTTCTTTAGTTTGTGACAGGCTGTGCCTTCCTGATCTTGACTTCACAGATGATATAGCACTCATATCTAATGAAACAGATCAAGCTCAACAGCTGCTCAGCAGAGTAGAAACATCAGCAGCTAAAATATGACTGCACACAATGTCAAGAAAATGAAATACATGTCTTTCAACTAATCAAGTTATACTGAACTATTTGCTTTGAGCAGTTCCAAATTAAATGTTACAGAAGACTTCAAGTACTTAGGTGGTTGGATGAGCAGTTCAGAAGCAGACATTAACTTTTCATGCTGAAACTAATTTTGTGATTCATTTATTCCGGATTTTTTTTTTTTTTTAATATTTGAATTTTCTTTTTAATATTTAAATATTTTAAATATTTTTTTTAATATTAAGGTTTAAAGTTTGGTCATTTTAACCCAATCAGAAAATAGGATTTGGAAGCTAGCATTTTCTGCATGATAGCTGTCTATCACAAAATGAAAGTAAAAATATTACATCAATGAAGTTTTAAACAAAATGAAAGCAATTACATGTCATATCAAGAGAGGGGTGGGAGCAGCAGGTGTGAGAGATATATATACATATACAGAGAAAGAAAGAGAGAAAGTGTGATAAATATATATAAAGAGGGGGAAAGTGTAATAAACAGATAGGAAATATAGAGATAGGTAGATTTGGTGATCTGAAAGTTGAATTATTTCTCGTAATAAATCATGTTTTTTGATTAATATTTATTGAAAACCTTCTCCTTTGGGAAGTACATTTCAAAAATCAAATCCATTTTCCTCATGGACACACTGCTTCAGAACCTTTCAATGACATACATGCATGCATACATACATACATACACTCACATTTATATAGTATATATATACACACGCACATATATATGACAGGCTTATACACAGTTTCTGTCGATCAAATTCAGTCAGGAGGCACTGGTTGGTTTGGGGCTATACCTGAAGACACTTGCCTAAAGCGCTGTGAAGTGGGACTGTATCCAAAACCATATGGCTGCAAAGCAAACTTCTTAATCACACAACTATGCCTGCACCAATGTTTTTCTATCTATTATTTTACTGTACTGAAATAATTTAGTATTTTTGTTGTAACATTTCTCTTCTTGTTTATTCTTGTAACAAAATATAGAAATCATTAATACTATCATCATCATCATTTGCTCCAGCAAATAAACCAGCCCATCAATAAATGAATATAAAAAAACAGTCATTAATTACACAATAGTGCTAGTATTATATCACCGTTAGTTTCCTGCACAGGAGAACCTGTAAAGATTATGAACACAGCCCAAGTGTTTTCTGTGGTAACTCAACCTAAGAGTAAAAGTAGCCAATCTTGTTCAAATTATCTCTTACCACTCAAAAAGGAAATGATACAATGTTGTCACAGATTATGCAAAACGATGGGATGGTCATAGCTGGAATGCATTGATCCCAGGTTTCCGATATAAACAAAGGAAAGTTTTCAATTAAACAAAAAAGCTGAATGAAATATATGTGGTGACATGCTGTTGCCAGTACCACCTGACTGGCCTTCGTAGGATTTTCGAGTGAGATCGTTGCCAGTGCCCCTGAACTGGCTCTTGTGCAGGTGGCACATAAAATACCCCATTTTGAGCATGGCCGTTGCCAGTACTGCCTGACTGGCCTTCGTGCGGGTGACACATAAAAGCACCCACTACACTCTCTGAGTGGTTGGCGTTAGGAAGAACATCCAGCTGTAGAAACTCTGCCAAATCAGATTGGAGCCTGGTGTTGCCATCCGGTTTTACCAGTCCTCAGTCAAATCGTCCAACCCATGCTAGCATGGAAAGCGGACGTTAAACGATGATGATGATAATGATGATTACTACGAAAAGGTTTAGGGTGCAAGTTACAGTTTATTTGAATGGGTCAACAAAGAAGCCTCAATGTGGTCACTCAACCTGCTAGAAACCTCTCAAATCAAACCCTAATGTCTTACAGAAGGAAAACAGCAAGTTGACAGAATTCTTAGCACACCAGGCAAAATGCTGAGGCAGCATTTCATCTGTCTTTGCATTCTGAGTTCAAATTCTGCTTGGGTCAACTTTGCTTTTCATTGTATTTCTTTTTTTTTTGTGGGGGTGGTGATGATAAAATAAGTACCAGTGGAGTACTGGTGTCGATATGATTGATTTACCTCCTCCCCTGTAATTGCTGGTTTTGTGCTAAGATTTGAAACCAATATCTTACAGAAGGAAGATGTAGTCATACATACACACACACACACACACATTACATTACAAGTTTCAATCACTAGTCTACAGTTATGCTGCAGCAGCATAACTGTAGACCCTAACCCTAACCCTTGAAAGTTTAAGCTGATTATCTCAACCCAAGTACTTCGTTATTTATTTTATTAAAGCTGAGGAGGAGGAAAAGCCAAGTTAATCCGAGTAAGATTCGAACTCAGAATATAAAGGGACATAATCAAAAACCAGATCTGCCAATTCACAATACAAATGTAAGCAGTGCCTTCCATTGTTACTTGATTTTAACAACAGATATCTCTTCCATCAGATAAAACAGATTGTAGGCAGGAAATTAAGGGTAATCTGAGGAGAAATGCTACAATTTATGAGCAAAGGAGACTGTAGAAAAGATATAACATATAAGCATCACCACAATCATCATCATCACCATCACCATCACCATCACCACCACCACCACCACCACCACCATGATCAAGATCCCGATTGGTAATAAAGATGCTGGTGTTAATTTATTCTTTAAAACATCTTTTTTTCTTATCTTTTATCTTACTTGTTTCAGTCATCAGACTGCAGCCATGCTGGGGAATTTTTAGTCGAATGTATCAACCCCTGTACTTATCTATTTTTTTTTTTTTTAAGCCTGGTATTATTCCATTTGTCTCTTTTGCCAATCTATTAAGTTATGAGGACACAAACACACTAGCACCAGTTGTCAAGCGGTGATAGAGGACAAACACAGACACAAAGAAACACACACACACACTCACACATGCACACACACACACACACACACACACACACACATATGATGGGCTTCTTTCAGTTTCCATCTACCGAATCCACTCACAAAGCTTTGGTTAGTTCAAGGCTATAGTAGAAGACACTTGCTTAAGGTGCCACATAGTGGAACTGAACTCTGAACCATGTGGTTGGGTAGCAAGCTTCTTACCACACAGCTACGCCTGTGCCTAGTCATGCCTGCACCGAGTCACACCTGTGACTGGTAGTTTTCTATGCAAACTTGTCATCATTTTAACATCCACTTTGCCATGCTTACATGGGTCAGATAGAATTTGTTGAAACAGATTTTCTACAGTTGGAAGCCTTTCCTTTACCAACCCTCGCCAGCCCAAAAGCAAGGTAATAATTCCCCCATGGCTGGACATGCTTCAAAGGAAGAATGGAAATGAGGGACACTACTAACATGATGATGACATTTGTTTATCTCTATATGTCAAGAAGACAAGGAGCCACAAACACACACACACACACACACACACACAACAAGCTTCTTTCAACCAAATCCACTCACAAGGCTTTGGTCAGCCCAAGACTATAGTATAAAGCACTTGCCCAAGGTGCTATACAGTGGGACTGAACCCAAATCCATGTGATTGGGAAGTAAATATCTTAACCACACAACCATACTTGTGCCCATTAACTACTGTACAAAACTACCCATAAATGTAAGTGATTCTCTTATCAATACTTCTGTAAGTATGGTGAAGTCTAGGTTTTGTCAAGGAGGTCTAATAGCATATAAACATATCCAAAGCTGTCTCCCATACTTGTGAATATAATTAAAATAATATAACTGTCTAATTTTGTATTTTCTCACCATTTAATTATTTCTAATTGGCTTTTAACGCTCACTTCATTAAATATGGTATCCACTAACTTGAATGTTTTTCATGTAGATGGCATTTCTGAGCAATTTATTTCTAAAATTATGATCCATTATATGAGCAATGTAAACCTGAATGAATGGTAAGGGTACAAATAAACTGGGAATGCAGCTTGGCATTAAAGAAATCAGCCACTTGATGTGGCCTTATTAATATGGACCTGTGATGAAAATGGAGAAATCCTGCTGAGCAAAAAGTGCCATGGATATATAGCAAAGCAGGTATGAGCCATGTTAGGTGGCAACTGAAAGAAGTTGTATGCGTGCGCATGTGTGTGTGTGTGTACATGTGTGTGTACATGTGTGTGTGTACGTGTGTGTGTGTGTGTGTGCATGTGTACATGCATGCGTGTATGCATGAGTGCATGTGCATGCTTGAGTGTGTGCATGAGTACATGTGCATGAGTACATGTGCATGAGTACATGTATGCACACGCAGGTGTGCATACACATATGTGTGTGTATGTGTGTGCATGTGTGTGTATGTGCATGTGTGTGTATATGTGTGCATGTGTGTGCATGTGTGTGTATGTATGTGTATGTGTGTACATGTTGTTCTTTGACCAGACTTTGTGCAATAGTTGTAAATGATTGTTACTTTCATGTCTGGTATGGAGACACATTACTTTGCCTGGAAACAGGGAAGGATTGGCAACTGGAATAACATCCAGACATAGAAAAAAACCTGCCACAACAAATTCTGTCCAACCCATGCGAACATGGAAAAGTGGATGTTAAAAAACAATGATGATGATGATGGTGAATCACCAGCTGAAAACAATAAGTTCTCTAAATATCACTAAATGAAGCAATATACATAATTAGCAGGTCCCAGCAAGCAGTGGGACAAGGAGGAAATCGGGATATTTATAACAGCTGATATAGTAGGAGTAAAGTAGATTAATGAATAAAGGAATGACTGAATGGTAGGGACGATGATGAAGTCAATGACAACAACAGTAACCAAAATATGAAATATTAATTAGCAGCCTTTATTGTCTAAATGAACAGAACAACTTGAATCAACATACACCGAAGATGAGTTGAACCAGTTCCAACCAATGAGTCCACAGCTGTAGTAGCTTCACTGGGGTTCACTGATGAAATTTCACTTGAAATATGATTCTCTGAGGCAGTCTCTAGTAGCAAGCATTATTATACAGAACAATGTATGCCATTTGTAAATATAATAAGGTGGTAAACTTAATCTGCATAAAGCAGTGAGCTAGCAGAATCATAAGCTCATCAGACAAAATGCTTAACAGCATTTCTTCCAGCTCTTTATGTTCTGAGTTCAAATCCTGCAGAAGTCAAATTTGGCTTTCATCCCTTGGGGGAGGTGATACAGTAAAGCACCATTCCAGAACTGGGGTCAATGTAATTGATTTGTCTCTTCCCCTAAAAACTGTTTGCCTTGAACCCTGCAGGGAACTGGCATCCTCTTCAGGAAAAATGATGTGATCTCTGTCATTTAACACCATGGAAAACTAGGTAACCAGCTTTATGAATCTTAGGGGTCAAGATAAAAAACAAAAAAAAAATCTGTCAACCATCACCTGCTTACTGGGTTCCTCTAGATCTAAACATCTGGATTAGATCTCATCGTCATCATCATAATCTAGCATCTGTTTTCCATGCTGGCATGGCTTAAATGGTTTGACTGGAACTGGTAAGCCAGAGAGGTGCATCTGGCTCCAATCTGTTTCTATGGCTGGATGCCCTTCCTAACACCATTCACTCCATAGAGTGCACTGGGTGTTTGTTATGTGTCACCAGCATGGAGGCTTTTTATGTGTCACCAGCACAGGTGCCTTACACATGTCACTGACACAGGTGCCTCTAACATGTCCTGGCACGGTGCCTTTTACATGTCACTGGCGCAGGTGTCTTTTACATGTCACCAGCACAGGTGCCTCTTACATGTCATCAGCATAGGTGCCTTTTACGTGTCACTGGCACAGGTGCCTTTTACATGTCACCAGCACAGGTGCCTCTTACATGTCATCAGCATAGGTGCCTTTTACGTGTCACTGGCACAGGTGTCTTTTACATGTCACCAGCACAGGTGCCTCTTACATATCATCAGCATAGGTGCCTTTTACGTGCCACTGGCACAGGTGCCTTTTACGTGCCACTGGCACAGGTGCCTTTTACATGTCACTAGCACATAAGTATAAGAATACCTCCTCCACTCTTACCAGTTTTAGAGATCCTAATAAAGGTCATGAGCAAAGCATTTGCTCTTAACAAAGTGATCGTGAAAAAAAAACCCACTTACTTATAGAAAGCGTTCATGGCGTTTCTGTTTTGTTTCTGTCGTTCTTCTTGCATTTTCATATCATTGGCCTTCATACTGTAGCCGACACCCATCATAACATAGATGCGTGACCGGAGGGGATGGTCCCCCTCAATGGCTATAGCTCGTTCAGCAAAGTCAATCCCCTCATTATACTGAAATGAATAAATAAATAAATAAATAAAAGATTCCATGCTAATGTATGTAGATTGTTTCATACCTTCAGACAGATAAAAAAAAAGGTGGGGAAATGAAATGAATTTAACACAAATATCGTAAAAATTGATAAGACAATAGTGTTCAGAACTGTTTTCTCGTTTTTAGATTTTAGTGTTTAACTTCATTCCCTTTTATTCAAGAGTTCAAATCCCACCAAGATCAACTTTGCATGTCTTCATTTAGGACTGATAAAACAAATACCAGTAAAATACAGAAGTAGGACAATTCAATCACCCACATAGTACTCATCTGTTTCCATTTGTATAAACTTACCAAATACTAACTTCTAATTCTCCAAACTCTAAATTTAACAACACTAACTTTGTCATACCTCTCACCCAAGCTAGAAGATCTGTCCCAACAGTCTATAATAGCAATGCCTTATCTCATTAGTTATAATCTTTAAAAGATGAAAAAAAGAAGTGTATGAAATTCCTGCACTCACCTGATAGAGGTATTCTATGCAGATGCGCGCTGCTTGCAACAGTAGAGCTGGGTTCTTTGGTTGCTGCCGAGCACACTCATTTAGCACCAGTACTGCACGGCTATACTAACAGCAAAGGGAAATATAAAAGAGAAAGATTTAAGTTATTTTTAATGGTAAAAATAAGAAAATTTTAAGAATTTTAGTATAATTTTGACATATATGAAAAAACATTTTTCTGATAAATTTCTCATAACAGAAAAGATTACCAAAGCAATAACACTTTTCTTAGTTCATTATCTACATTAATATTTACCAAGAAGTTGTTCCCACATTTACTAATTTCTTAAACTTTCCATGATCTATTATTTTATAGCTAGTCTAGACGACCTGTGTACATTAATTAATTTTCAAAACAATCAAGACTCTGAAAAGGTTTAATAAAATAGCTGGTCATTCAGCTGATAGGTAGAATACAACAAAAGATGTTAATTGATAATGAGAACTTATATTATTTATGTAATAATAAGATTTCAATTGAGATATTCATTTAAATATGAACACTTTAATACAAGCAGTTTGGATGGGCTAGTATTATGGAATTAATAGCAATATCAGAACTGTTGGTATTGAAAATATTAATATTTTAGCATTCAGATTACTCTATCAAATATAATGCATATTTATTCACATTATTTTGAATTAATCATGCATTATCTTGTAACTTTGAGATTTGGATGATGTGAATGTTATTTTTAGAATGACACTGAAGGATAGGTGTGAGAAGCTAGATCTGGCAAGTTTGGATTTTAAAATAGGTAGAATATTTCGGCCGGATATGGCTGGTTTAAATGCTAAAAGGTTAAAGTTTATTTTGGTTTTACAAACTGAATACTTGGGGCAAGACCACGGTTATTATTTATTGATACAAACTGAGATAAAATGATTGGAAAATATTAAATAACTTGAGAATTGAAAAAAAAAAAGAAAAAGCATCTCTGCTGATATTTATGTTGAGTTGATATTTTAAAAAGTGCAATGATAAAATTTTGCAGATTGTGTCATTCTTATAAAATAGTACAGCAACAATAACACTAAAGTCTTGACTAACAGAATTCCAAGTATTAACTGCTACGATAACCAAACCACCTCAATGTAGGTAAATAGTAAAATGTCACTGAGTCAGATATAACAATAGTATTTAGTTCTGAAGAATAATATAACAGGTTCCATTGACTACTTTCATATGACAGTGATTAAATCAAAGCCACCCACAACATACAAAAAAGAATATATTTGATAGGATAAGTATGTTAAAATTTAACAGGAATCTAGTTAGATAACTAAGCAATAGAGTGGGAGGTATACTCTGTTTTTCTGTGATCACTAAGTGCTTCAGTGTATACTACCATCCTACCATACCTTACTGACAACTGTTCCCAAGCCTTAACAACAATAAGAAAAACAACATAATCTAGATATTATGTGAATAATGTTAGAACCATTAAGCTTTTAATAATCTTTTTCATGAGCTCAAAATACTTGGAGACAAAGAAATGACTCAATTGTTAAATGAGCTTAAAGTAACAGACAAGTCAAACAGGTTGGTTTTTCAAAAGAGTGTTTTATACATTATACATATACAACTATGTTGGTATGTATGTATGTGTATGTGTGTGTGTGTATGTATGCATGTGTGTGTGTATGTGTGTGTGTGTACACATATATACAATCCTGTATAAATACACATACATATATACATACACACACAAATATATACAGGATGTTCAGACTAAATTTAACAACTTTTTTTTATATCTCCTTTTTTCAGGAGCAGTGTAGGTGAACAGTCAACAGTGTTGAATAGAATAATGGTTAAAGGCTCAGTTGAGAAGAAGTTAACTGACATGGAGGGCTGGAAGCCATCTGAATATTGGAAAGAATTATCTGCGTCATGATGGCTCACGCCAGGTATCATAATACCAAGATTATCACAGCTGCTCAATGTTCTGTGGACACTGTAAAGGTTGTAAGATGTGACATGGACAGTTGTAATGGAGACTACAAAGCTGTGGCTCACATGAAAGGACATGGCAGACATTCTGACTGCGTCTGCATGCCAGAATTCACCCCCGCATCTTTGAATGGCACCTTAGGCTCAATTCACATGGTTATGTGAAGTTGCAGGTGTCTGTGGTCCTATCTTTGACTGGAGAGGTTTACTGCTAGAAGGCCATAAGTATGGTAGCACAATTCAGCTCCTTGCCAAGAGTCAGAAGTGATGGTCAGATAATTTCTATGACTTCACAGCCCCCAATTTCTGGTTTCCTAATTACCCTGATTATAATCCCATGGATTATTATGTGTGAGCGTGGTTTCAAAAGACACCAACCACTCTGCCTGCAACACCAAGGCATGCTGGTGACCAAAATCAAGGAGGCATTCAAAGATCTTCCCAGGGACACAGTGGAGAATACATGTGCCAGATTCCAGAGACATCTTGCAACCGTGATGGAAGATGAGGGCAACTACTTTGAGTAAATTGTTCTCTCCCAGTCATAATCTAGTTGATATTTTTTGATTTTTTTAAATACTTTTATTTTTGAATGGGATATTGTGTTTTTCCCTTTTATGCAAACTGTTGAATTTAGCCCAAACACTCTGTATGTATACACACATATACGCAAACATCATCATCATCATCATCGTCGTTTAACGTCCACTTTCCATGCTAGCATAGGTTGGACAATTTGACTGAGGACTGGTGAAACCAGATGGCTACACCAGGCTCCAATCTGATTTGGCAGAGTTTCTACAGCTGGATGCCCTTCCTAACGCCAACCACTCCAAGAGTGTAGTGGGTGCTTTTACGTGCCACTGGCACGAACAATTTACTCAAACATATGAATATATAAGTAATTATATATATATATATAAACAATTGCAGTGTGGGAGATATTTGTAAGCCATTCAAGAACACACAAAGACTGTTAGTTTCACTTCAACATTTAATTTACATTTGTGTCGAAATATTTTCATCACTATGAAACAGCAACATATTCACTGACAAAACTTTAATCCAGAGAATATTAAATACATTAAATACAAAAAAAATATATATGTTTATATACAAAAAGGTCCAACTTACACAAATTAGAAATGATATCAGGTAAATAGCACCATTTGAGCGTGGCCATTACCAACGTCGCCTTCCTGGCACTTGTGCCAGTGGCACGTGAAAAGACATTCGAGCGAGTTCGTTGCCAGTACTGCTGGACTGGCCCCTGTGCAGGTGGTACGTAAAATACACCATTTCGAACGTGGCCATTGCCAGTACCTCCTGGCTGGCCTTTGTGCCGGTGGCACATAAAAGCACCCACTACACTCTCAGAGTGGTTGGCGTTAGGAAGGGCATCCAGCTGTAGAAACTCTGCCAAATCAGATTGGAGCCTGGTGTAGCTTGCCTCCAGAAAGTGTCAGAAGTGGTTGTCAGGGAAATTCTACAACTACACCAGTCCCACTTTCTGGCCTCTTAATTCCCCCAATTCTAATCCCATGGATTAATATGTGTAGGTTGCAGTTAGGAAATACTCCTGTTCTGCCTGCAACACTAACACCAGGCTGATAGTCAACATCAAAGAAGTGTTTCAAGATCTTCCCAGGAACATAGTGAAGAATGCATGCACCGGTCTCCAGAGCTGTGTTGAGACTGTGGCAAAAGATGAAGACAGCTACTTTGAGTAAACTGTTATCTCCCAGCCATAATCTAGTTGATATTTTTGGACTTTTTAAAAATACTTTTATTTTTGGATGAAATATTGTGCTTTCTTTTCCTTTTATGCAAACTATCCAAACACCTTGTGTATGTATGTGCATGTGTGTGTGTGTGTGTATATATATATAAGGTTAAGAAGGGTATTGGATTTAATTAAACCCAAAAATAGGGTATTGGATTTAATTAAACCCAAAAATACAGGTAATACCGAGTAAGTGCTGTATACCGGCTAGTTATGCCCCATTCGTTGTATAAACAGGATTGGGGATTATAAGTCGTGTATTAGCGTGTGTATGCATAGAGAAAAGGATAAAGAATAGACTCTATCCATAAAATATATTTCTAACTCTGCCATTGTTCTCTTTATCCTTTTCTCTATTTATGCGTATATATATA
>NC_068984.1:123202816-123205143 GCF_001194135.2 Octopus bimaculoides | reverse complement strand
TATATATATATATATATATATTGAACACATTGAACACATACACTGGTTCTATTTCACTTCTTTTGCTTATTATTATTAGACTCTGAGTTAACTAATTAACCAATTAACTAATCTATTACTTGACTAACTGGTTTACCAATTTCTTGATTTGTCAGAATCTTCCATTGTTATTCATGATCTCAACAATGTTGCTCCACATATGTTACCCTATATCCAAACTGGATATGCTAGGTTTCGTTATTGTAGCTATACTTTTCAGGATATGTGTGAGTGACTGTGTGCGTGCTAGCGTGCGTGCGAGTGTGTTCTGGGTATATGTTTGTTTTGCTGGAGTTGAAGTTTTATATTTTTGTTTCACTTGACTAGTGTCTATGAACACAGGTGGTGAGTGTACACAATTATACATATACATCCATATGTGTAATATGCATCTATATGTAAGCATGCATGAGTGCGTGTATGCATGCAGGAACAAGTCTGCTTGTCACTTGTTCTTGTGTGTTATCATATCTAGGTATGTAGATATTCTGTAGCTGTGCGCTTCCCTTTCATTCTTTTCCCTCAAGAGATTAGTAAATCTCTAGATACATGTGTACTAATTTTCTCTCTCTCTCCCTCTCTCTTTCTGTCTCTCTCTTTCTCACTCACTCTCTCTCTCTCTCTCTCTCTCTCTCTCACACACAGACACCTATAAATTCACATCTATGTGCCCACCCATGTGGCCAACTATAAACTCTCACACACATACAAGCAAGCACATATGCATTGTGTATACAGAGTTTGATATGTATATTCATAAACATACACACTTACATACATATATGTGTGTGAGTGTGTATATATATATATATATATATATATATTTATATATATATATATATATACATACAATTACACACATACACACACACACACACACACACACACAAAGGCAGGCAGGCAGGCAGGCAGGCAGACAGCCACACAGATAGGTACATTTATTTGCATATATATGCACATAGATACACAGATACACTGGCATTATTTATACATGTCCAGGGGCATACATAAGCATTTCAAGTCAAAGAAATTGTCGCAACCATTGAAGAAAAAGGGAGCTGGAAGGTTACTGCTGTTATTATTATCACTACCACTACTACCAGAACAGTATCATGGGAAAAACATAAGAAGACAGATGTCCAGTAATTTGAAATCAACAAAGCTGATGGCCAACGGAAATTGAATAGGGAATTAATATGCCTTCTTGCAAACAAGTCCAACAAAATGTCAGCAGACAGCCTGCCAAGCTATGTCCAACCAATGCAACCGCATGTCAACACCATGAGAGAAGTGATATGTGTGTTTGTGTGTGCGTATAAAGCCTTCAGTTGGGTCCCTCACTCCCTGACTTGGTGATTGCTACCAAAGCTAGGAGTAAACAAATGGCTGGTGAGATCTGTTGAAGTAATGTACAGGGATACTGTAAGATGAGAATAAGTGACAAGTGCAGAAAGAATCCAGTGTGCAGATCAGAGTTCACCAGGGCTCAGTTCTGAATCCCCTCCTATTTATCATACTTCTCCGAGGAGTTTAAGAAAAACTGCTTTGTTTTTACTGAATCTGTAGTAGAATTAGAGAAAAACTTCCAGGGTTGGAAGCAAAACCTGGAAACAAAAGGCCTTAACTGTAACTTGCCACAGACCAAAGTTTTAATAAGCAGAGAAACAGACAGGACATTAATTCCTCCAGAAAACGGCTTTGTTCAATATGTAGAAAAAGTATACATAGAAATTTCATATGGTGTACTCTGTGCAAACTATGAATATATAAAAGGTGCAGAGGATCCACAGAAAGTTTAAAAGAGAAAGTTGGCTTTGTGCTTATACTGGCACTAGAAACAAACTACTCCTGACAGGATATGCTATTTTATTCCACTGATCTTGTCCCAGTAGCAATTTGATGTATTTCAGGCCCATCAAACCTGTGCTAACATGGAAAATAGTTGTTACCTCAATCATTGCTGCTGCTGCTGATGATGATGATGATGGTAATGATGATGATGATGATGATGATGATGATGATGATGAAAATACATATATATATATATATGTATGTATGCATATATATATGTATATATATATATCAGGTCATCCCATAAGTTCAGTCCGAATTTTGAATAAAGAAAACAAGTGATCAAATGTTATATTTAATTGAAATTTAATCATCATTGTACTTTCCCTGATTATCTATGACTTCCTTCCATCTATTTACAAGCTTTTTAATCCCATCAATGTAAAACTCTTTTGGTTTCAAAGTGAAGAACTCTGAAATGTCAGTTTCAACCTCCT
>NC_068984.1:123202264-123202618 GCF_001194135.2 Octopus bimaculoides | reverse complement strand
TGTCCCCCAAATGATTCCGTAAACTACGAAACAAATGGTAGTCTGAAGGAGCAAGGTCGGGAAAATAAGGTGGATGAGGAATTTTTTCCCAACCAAGCTCTTCGATCTTCTGTGATGTGATCTTTGCAGTGTGGAGTCACACATTGTCCTGAAGAAACATCACTCCTTTTCAATTCACTAAAGCAGGTCATTTTTTCTTCAAAACTTCGTTCAAACACTCTAATTGCTGACAGTAGACTTGAGCATTGATTGTTGCATTAGGTGGTAACAATTCAAAGTGAATTACTCCTTTGCAATCCCACCAGATAGAGAGAAGAAGCTTTTTCCCATGGAGTTCCCTTCTCGGTTGTGGTT
>NC_068984.1:123188639-123193685 GCF_001194135.2 Octopus bimaculoides | reverse complement strand
ATATATATATATATATAATACAAAATGGGACAACCATTTAGCATCTGTTGTCCATGCTGTCATGGGTTGGATGGTTTGACTAGGGATTGTAAGGTAAGCTGAGTGGCTGCACCAGACTCCAGTCTGATTTGGCATGGTTTCTATGGCTAGATGCCCTTCCTAACGCCAACCAATCTGAGAGTGTAATGGGTGCTTTTATGTGCCACCAGTACAGGTGCCAGTTGTGTGATACCAGTATCTGTCAGGCTACAACTTCACTTGGCTTGACAGGTCTTCTCAAGCAGGGCATATCACCAAATGTCATATATAAACATATGTATATATACACATATATACATAGATATATACACACATATATATATGTGAATAAATACACGTATATACTTATATACAACAGGCTTCTTTCAGTCTATTCCTATTAAATCCACTCAAAAGCTTTTGATCAGCCTAGGGGTATAGTAAAAAACACTTGCCCAAGGTATCTTCTACTATATGCAGAAGACATAGTACACACAAATGCATGCACACACACACACACACACACACACACACACAAACACAAACACATAGATACACACACATGTATACACACACATATATATATATACATGCTTCTACAACTATACACACACATACACACACACATGAGGGGGTGCTGAAAAGTTCCTGGCCTTGAGTAAAAGAAAATACAGGAGGATCAGTTAATTATGATTTTATTCAACATATTCTCACCTCAGACTCACACACTTATTGCAGTGGTCCTTCAGTTTTACTAAGCCCTGTAAAAGAACTCAGAAGGGTGACCTCCAACCAGGCCTTTTGTGATACCCTTAAAGCCAGGAACTTTTCAGCACCTCCTCGTACGTGTGTGAGTGTGTATGTGTATTTATATATATGTTTGCAAACACACACATATACATTTATATACATTCGACCATATTTTGCACTTCAGTACAGTTTCGCTACTCTAGCAACCTTTGGACTTGTGTAGTGCAAGATTAACAAGTATGCTGGTGTATTGTAACACTGTCTTAAAAGAAAAACAACAAAATTACGCTTTTGTATTTTTCAGCTCCCTTCATATCTACCAGCTCCTTTTCACCAGACTAATTCAGTTTAGAAACACCATGTCATATTTTAATATTTCTATACTATCCACCTACAAACATACAATTCTCCATAAAACCCGTACTTTTATGTAAATGGTATTTTTAGTGACCACTGGCCCTGAAATCCATGTACTCTTGGAACCCTTTATATTAAACCACTTAAATAGCACAGCATCTAGTTCTGAAAGTTTTGACATATTTTTCATGTTTATTACACATCAAAACCTTTACTTGTTTCAGAATCAGCTGTAGATTGCAGGAAGGCGAAAGCGAAATCGTGATGGCACCTGTGCCAGGCGTCGCCTTCCTGGCACGTGTAAAGACATTTGAGCGAGATCGTTGCCAGTGCCGCTGGACTGGCTCCTGTGCAGGTGGCACGTAAAATACACCATTTTGAGCGTGGCCGTTGCCAGTACCGCCTGACTGGCCTTCGTGCCGGTGGCACGTAAAAGCACCCACTACACTCTCGGAGTGGTTGGCGTTAGGAAGGGCATCCAGCTGTGGAAACTCTGCCAAATCAGATTGGAGCCTGGTGTAGCTATCTGGTTCACCAGTCCTCAGTCAAATCGTCCAACCCATGCTAGGATGGAAAGCAGACGTTAAACAATGATGATGATGAGGATGATGATGATGATGATGATGATGATTTCAATTTCCAGATGTTATGTGAGAGTTGCATGCTTTCTTTCCACAGATTTCCCAAATCTGTTACTCTAATTACCACTGGAAGGCATATTCAGAAATGAGTGGATAGGCACAGACATGGCCCTGCAGTTCAGAAACTTGCTTCTCAACCATGTGGTTTTGTGTTCAGTCCCTCTGCACAGCACCTTGAGCAAGTGTCTTCCGCTATAGCCCTGGGGTAACAAAAGCTTTGTGAGTGGACTTCGTAAACAGAAACTCAAAGCTCAGTGTGTGTGTGTGTGTGTGTGTGTGTGTGTGTGTGTGTGTGTGTGTGTGTGTGTGTGTGTGTGTGTGTGTGTGTGTGTGTGTGTGTGTGTGTGTGTGTGAGAGAGAGAGAGAGAGAGAGAAAGAGAGAGATGTATAGGTAGATGTATGTATCTGTGTGTGTGTATGTTTGTGTCTACCTTTGTCCTGACATTATGTGATGGCTGTAAATGAGCCTTAGTGTCATAAACATGTCAGAATTCATTTCCAGTCTTCCATGAAAAATATGTCTAGCTATGGGAAAATATCACCTCACTTAGATACAAGTAGGGATTGGTGACAGGAAGAGCATCCAAATATAGAAAAATCTGCTCAACAAATTCTGATGCATGCAAGCATGGTAAAGTAGATGTTATATGATGATGATGAGCAATATATAAGCAGCAGATACAAAACACTTAGGTACTAACCACTGCTTTTTTCAACTTGTATGTAAACTGAGGTAGTGATATCAGCAACTAGTGACAAAAATTTGGTGAAATCCAAAAAAAGTGCTAGGCATTTAAGTCTACTGGACTGGTGAATACTAGATTAATGAAATTCTACTGTTATATATGCTTATGTGTTCAGTAATTGGCTATATTTATTATTTGATATTTTACATACAGTTGCACTACAAGACACTACCTTCATTAGCTGTTGAGCAGAAATCAGAATGATTTCAGCACCTATCAACAGGATCACTCCCTCCAGCAATGCCAATGTCCAGTTTCATTTAACCCATGTTTCTCATTCTATTAGCCATGTGACCACTGCACCACACCAAACAGCAATTATCTTGTTTTCCTATTCACTGAGGATTTATTCTTTGCTCTCATCTTTAGTCTTTCTTTCATATGCCTTTGCCACATCTATGACAAAGCATTCTCTGCTTCCCTCAACAACAGTTTGTGTATCATAGGGAACTGATCCAAATGTATTTACTAAGTTAAACCAGACAACCTAAAGGGTTTTTCTCCCCCATCTCAGCATACTGAATGGTGCTCCAAATTATATACTGTACAACTATTATATGTACATATGTGATCGGCATTTGTATAGTTAAATACTATATCTACATATGTGATTGGCATTTGAGTGTATTTTGTGCTATTAACAAATAAAGTCAACATTAACTAAAAGAAACTGTGATGTCATGACATATTAACTAAAGCAGCACTATCTACTTCATATCCAAATAACTTGCTAAAAAAGCAAAAATTTAGGAAAATGGCATATATAAATTATGATGTGCCTGTCCTATGGCAAGGCACTTAACACCTTTAGTATATAAGATACAAACCTTTTGCCCTTCAGTCAATACTATGCTTCATAACCCACTTGACCAATGTCTAATAAGGAAAGTAGGGAGTCTATATATGTAGTGTTGTGTGTGTGTGTGTGTGTGTGTGTGTGTGTGCGTGCGTGCGCATGAGTGTGTGTGTGAATGAGCTAAGCTGTATTTGCCAAATGAAAACAATTTATTATGTTTATGGCAGTTCATTTAGTGATAAGAAACATAAAACTGGGCCAAGACATACCTGAACACTTGAACCCATATGCTACATCTTAGAGCAGCAGCTAATTTATGAACTCTCCAATTTGGGATTTCTAAAGACATCATTGAAAATAAATATGGATGAAATATTAATACCAGCTTACCAGTCACTCCTTAATTTATCTCTCTCTCTCTCTGTCTTTCTCTTTATCAATTTTTAGACACACTATCTCACATGTTCACAATATCTGTGTGCATGCTATGTGAGAGTGTGTATGTGTACATGCGTGTATTTGTATGAGTGTACATCATCATCATCATCATCATCGTTTAACATCCGCTTTCCATGCTGGCATGGGTTGGACGGTTTGACTGAACCTTGGTGGACCCCTACCTCTACCCAGAATTCTTCACTGTACTTGTTGCCAACCCTCACCTTACTGACAGCATTCCTGTACATGGCTTGCACAGCTCTCACTAACCATATATATATTTATATCCATATGCATCTAGGTGTGCATATATATACATATAGATGTGTGTGTGTGTGTGTGTGTGTGTGTGTGTGGTCTAGGCTCCAATCTGGTCTGGCAGAGTTTCTACAGCTGGACACCAACTTCCTAACACCAACCACTCCGAGAGTGTAGTGGGTGCTTTTACATGCCACTGGCACGAGGGTCATTCAGGCGGTATTGGCAACGGATATGCTCAAATGGTGTTTTTTACGTGCCACCTGCACAGGAGCCAGTCAAACAGCACTGGCAACAACCTCGCTCAAATGTTGTTTTTCACGTGCCACCAGCACAAGTGCCAGTAAGGCAACGCTGGTAACAATCACGCTCAAATGGTGCTTTTTATGTGCCACTGGCATGGGAGCCAGTTAGCAGCCCTGGCAACGATCACACTCGGAAGGTGCCCTTAGTGCTCCACTAGCATAGATGCCAGTCATGCGGTGCTGTCATCGAACTTGATCTCGATTTCACTTGCCTCAACAGGTCTTCGCAAGCAGAGTTTAGTGTCCAAAGAAGGAAAGGTACGCATAAGTGGGCTGGTTACACCATTGGCATAGGCCACGGGTTATGGTCTCACTGGGCTTGCCGGGTCTTCTCAAGCACAGCATATTTCCAAAGGTCTCGGTTACTGGTCATTGCCTCGGTGAGGCCTAATGTTTGAAGGTCGTACTTCACCACCTCATCCCAGGCCTTCCTGGGCCTACCTCTTCCACTCGCTTGGGTGTGACACTTTTTCACACAGCTATCCTCAGCGATTCTCGCCACATGACCATACCAGGGCAGTCGTCTCTCTTGCACACCACATCTGATGCTTCTTAAGTTCAACTTTTCTCTCAAGGCACTTACACTCTGTTGAGTATGCACACTGATATTATACATCCAGCAGAGCATATTAACTTCGTTCCTTGCAAGCTTACGCATGTCCTCAGCAGTTACAGCCCATGTTTCACTGCCATGTAGCATGGCTGTTCGTACACACATGTCATACAGTCTACCTTTT
>NC_068984.1:123187180-123188629 GCF_001194135.2 Octopus bimaculoides | reverse complement strand
CTGTTCGTACACACATGTCATACAGTCTACCTTTTACTCTGAGCGAGAGGCCCTTTGTCACCATCAGAGGTAGGAGCTCTCTGAACTTTGCCCAGGCTATTCTAGCATCTACACTTTCAGAGCAACCACCCCGGCTACTGACTTGGTCACTTAGGTAACAGAAGTTATCAACTACTTCTAGTTTTTCTGCCTGGAATGTGGCAGAAGTTGTTCTCTGCACATTTTCAGTGTTTATTGCTCCTGAGCATCTGCCACATACAAAAACTATCTTCCCAGTTAGACTTCCTTTGATATTGCTGCACCTCTTATATGTCCATAGGTTACACTGGGTATATCTTATAGAGTTTCTACCTACGCCCTTTCTACAGATTGAGCAGGGCCATCTACCTGAAGGGATTTGTGGCTTGTCTGCCTTTCTACTTATTAGGACTTTAGTTTTAGCTAGGTTGACTCTAAGACCCTTCGATTCTAATCCTTGCTTCCACACCTGAAACTTCTTCTCTAGTTCTGATAGTGACTCAGCAATTAGAGCAAGATCATCAGCATAGAGGAGCTCCCAGGGGCATCCTGTCTTGAATTCCTCTGTTATTGCCTAGAGGACTATGATAAATAGGAGGGGGCTGAGGACTGAACCTTGGTGGACCCCTACCTCTACCCAGAATTCTTCACTGTACTCGTTGCCAACCCTCACTTTACTGACAGCATTCCTGTACATGGCTTGCACAGCTCTCACTAACCATATATATATTTATATCCATATGCATCTAGGTGTGCATATATATACATATAGATGTGTGTGTGTGTGTGTGTGTGTGTGTGTGTGTGTGTGGTAGGGGTGTAAATAGATAGATAGAGAGATATGGGCGGTGTACGGGGTTACCCTGGGTTTCCTGTCCATAAAGCGCTCAGCTTTACAGCATTTCTTCAGACCCTAAAACCTGTAGGCCAGATTCTAGGATCTGAAGAAACGATGTAAAGCTGAGCATTTTATGGACATGAAACCCCATATACCTATCTATATATTCTACTGCTCCCTGACTAGATAGATATAAAAAGGAGCACTCTGTCAGTTACGACAACGAGGGTCCCAGCTGATACAATCAACAGAACAGCTTGCTCGTGAAATTTTACATGCAAGAGGCTGAGCACTCCACAGACATGTGTACCCTTAATGTAGTTCTCAGGGAGATTCAGCATGACACAAAGTGTGACAAGGCTGGCCCTTTGAAATACTGGTACTACCCATTTTTGCCAGCCGAGTGAACTGGAGCAATGTGAAATAAAGTGTCTTGTTCAAGGACACAACACGTCACCGGGAATTGAACTCATGACCTTACGCTTATGAGCCGAATGCCCTAACCACTAAGCCATGTGCCTTCACTATATATATACATATATATATGTATGTATGTATATATATATATATATATATATATATATATATATATA
>NC_068984.1:123180233-123187123 GCF_001194135.2 Octopus bimaculoides | reverse complement strand
CCACTACCAGCATGAGTGCTTTTATACACACACACACATTAACAGGAACCTTAATCACCTGAAAAATGCCAATCAAGAATTCCTAATACTGACATCAGTTTCAGCAATTTCTGTTGCCTCATCAGTTAAGACTGGCTCAAACTTCAGCTCTTTTCAGACTCACTTCTCTATTAGTATATATGCTTTCATCATCCAAATTAATGGATGATTTAGCGATTTGCTAATGTTTATACATAAAATTAATATAAACAGCAGTTTGCAGTGTGTCACCAAAAGGAAGTATAACAGTCACTAAATGTGATTACGGTGTTAGAAACACCTACATTACTAGAAATAAGAGCTAAAATGCTCTAATGTTGTAGTCAACGTACATAAATGTAAACATATACACTAATGTGTTTTCACAAAAGACTGGAAATGAATGGCATCACTTGAATGATAGTGACACTCCTTTACAATTATCGCATACATATATATGATGGCTTTCTTTCAGTTTCCATCTCCAAATCCACTAACAAGGCTTTGGTAGACTCAGGGCTATAATCTTCCACAATAGCCTTGGCTGACCAAAGCCTTGTACTGGTGAGCTAGCTTTCTTTATCCGCACTGATTTATAAATAAATGACAAGGAATATAGTTGATGGCTCTTATCAACTATATTACTTGTATTTAATTTATCATCCTTAGATGCTTATCTGAAAAATCTATCTTGAGAGGATTTAAACTTTGAGTACACAAATATAAGACTAGATATTGTACTGCTTTTATTCTGGTGCCTTATCATTTCTGCTAACTCACTATGGAGTTGTGGTAATGAATGAACCAATAGAAAGCCACAGAATAATTTATGAATTCCAGAGACTAATCTGAGATTGTTCTGAGCTCGAGTCACATCAAAGTTGACATTTACCTACAAAGTGTTAATAAATAAAATATATACTACCAATACATTAAAGTTGTGATCATAGCTTAGAATTAAATACACTCTACTCCCTATAAAAACTACCTAGCACTAAATTACAGGAAATTATTATCATATCATTATTACATTTATGTATTTGTTTTACAAGATTCTTGATGTGAAATCATGTGTTGAACAGATATCGTTATATTTGGGGATGGTCATTTTCTGTTTTTTTTTCTTCCTGCCAAATAACTACATGCACTATATATTCATTTTTCACTTCAGCTTTATTATTATTCTTATTTTAGTGCCCTTTGTCTGAAATCTTCCATCACACATCCTATGACCTCTTCAGTGACTCTCCATCTCATGTGTCTCCTCCTGTTCTCATCCCATGTGTCTCCTCCTGTTCTCAAGAGTACGATATCATATCATCCTTATTTAAAAAAGACTTGATCTTTGCACTGAAGACTACTGCAACAACACATCATTTTCCAGTTAACCTGGTATTGCACCACCAGAAACAGATTTAGATCTCCAGTGTCTTGAACAGTGAACACAGCACAGGGAAAGTTCTCCACTACTTTAATTTCATACAGTTTCTGTACCTCATAAACTATTTAATTTAAAAAACAGTTTTTATTTTGCTTTTAAATTTTGTACCAACTTCAGTGAAATTTGAACCCAGAATGTAAAGAGAAACAACTAAATATTGCAATGGTCTAATGTTGCTGCCATCCACTGCCCATGAAATGAACAACATATTCATTACAATAACATGTTTTGAACAGTTCTTGTCAGTGTGGGTGTGTGTTGCTATTTTCTATTTCAAATTAGTATTTATAATCTTGAAAAATAAATTTTATATAAATTAATCCTTTAGCATTTAACTGATCTTATCTGGCCCAAACATTCTACCTGTTTTATGTTGAAAAATGGCCAGGTCCAAACTCTCACACCTACCCTACGATGTCATTCTAAAAGTAAACAGTCACATCTTCAAAATCTTGAAGCTACAAGATAACACAAGATCAATTTTTTAAAATGTGGATAATAAGCATTACATTTGATAAATTAATTTGAATGCTGAAGGGTTAAGACAGAATACCAGCATTGTAATAAAGAGTCCAAGGGTATACAATACTAGTACTAATACAAAGTATTATACAATACTAACAAAAAGTCAGGGAGTTCAAGCATTCCAGCAGTCATCATCTGACACTCTAGATAAGATGTGTGATTCTGCATCATCTTATCTAATAAAGAACAGGTACCACCAGTTTCACTTTGCTCTTGTATTGACATTTGTAAGAAAGGACATCCAGGTGTAAAATAATAGTTACTCTTAAAAACTCAAATGTAAGTTTTCAGAAATGCTTTCAGTTACAGTAAATTAACATAAAATTAATATAAGACAATTTAGAATTTTACCATATTATCAAAAGGAGAAAGTATTATTTTATTTAGATAAGCTGGGTGTTAGGAAAGGCATCCAGCCATAGAAACCATGCTAAATCAGACGGAAACTTGGTGCAGCTCTCCAGCTTTCCAGTTCCAGTCAAACCATCTGATCCATGCCAGCATGGAAAGTGGACATTAGATGATGATGATGATGATGATGATGATAATGAAGTTAATCATAAAATAAATTGCTTTCTCGGAGTGGAAATTCTATTTTCAATCTCACCAGATATATGCATTCTGAGATGTCATATAAGTCATTTATATTTGTGTCTACCCCTTAGTGAAAGGAACATAAAATATTTCTTGCTTTTTCAATTGCTTTCTTTATTTGCTAGTATTTAGGGTGATGACAAGAATGAAGAGTTTCTCTACAAATACAGCCTGTTTTATTATTTTGACACACTATTCACTAGACAGCTTTTAAGCAGAGACGGCTTTCAGTAAACACAGAGAAGGGTTTACACAAAACATTGAAATATTAGTCACAGCCACATCAAAAAATACACACCCACACAAGCAGTTACTAAAAACATCAGGTCACATCTGCTGGATAGCCTACACCATTAAACCATTAAATACTACATATTCAGGGATTCGGGGGAAGCTTCAAGTTTGGAAGTGAGTGTATTGTAAGAAATAACAACAGTATAAAAAGAAAGGAGAGTATTTTGCACAGTGCAGTGAATCCCATACTCATGTGGAACACTTCGGGTACATGTCAAACTGCTCATACATATGTAGAACATTTCATGAACAAGTGGAAGGACCAGATTTCTCTTCATTTTCATACTGGAGGGAAGATTATTTATTTCACATATTCACTAAGATTGCACTTGATTTCTTTTAACAGGCCACAGATTTACAGGGAAGGTGAAATAGGTAAAGACCTAAATGTCACAATGCTGGAGACTTTGTATTTTATTATTTATTTTCATTTTTGTAAGCTTTTTTTTTTCTTCTGTAATAATGAAATTAGGCTTTTGGGACAGCCTATATGGGTGAAACATCTGCTCTCTCTTATATAAAAAAAATTACCATATTTTTTATATATACTCTTCTACGCTTCATCAACACTCAATACATTTGGTATGGTTTTATTTGTGGCTTCATACAAACTATCAAAGTTTTTTTACAATCATAGAAAATATATTTAATGAGAATAATAAAGACTGGGATAATGATGATGATGATGATGATGATGATTATAATAAGATTTAGAACGTCAGTACCACATGGCAGGAGAATAAACAAAGCAGCCAGCTAAACCATATACTCTTTTATTCTTTTACTTGTTTCAGTCATTTGACTGTGGCCATGCTGGAGCACTGCCTTTCAGTCGAGCAAATCAACCCCAGGACTTATTCTTTGTAAACCTAGTACTTATTCTATCGGTCTCTTTTGCTGAACTGCTAAGTTACGAGGACGTAAACACACCAGCATCGGTTGCCAAGCGATGTTGAGGGAGACAAACACAGACACACACATGCACGCACATATATATATACATACACATATATACGATGGGCTTATTTTCAGTTTCCGTCTACCAAATCCACTCACAAGGTGCCACGCAATGGGACTGAACCCGGAACCATGTGGTTGGTAAGCAAGCTACTTACCACACAGCCACTATGCACAAGTCTTCTTCATTTTGCATAGAAATATTACAGCGAACATCATTTTGAGACCAGAGGCTAACCATGTAATAAGAGGAGAAACTTAATGCCCTGTCCCATTATGGAATCATGATAAGTATTAAGATAATATGGGGAGGTTCAGTGAAGGCAAATAAAGACGATACTAATGTAAATTTTATGGAGTTACAGCAAAAACAATCAACAAAATCAACACCAACATTGTCATTCCCATTTAACCACCTGTTTTTCCATGCACGTATGAGTTAGATGTATTTCAAGGCTACATTTATCGCTAGAGAAAGGAGGTCCATAACATATGGTGTACAGTAAGCTTTTATGTCTAAATGCCCTTCATGGACAAATACTTGTCAATCCATAATCATTTCATTAAAGCACTCAAGAGAAACACTATACATTGTCAATTCCAACAAAATTTCCCAACAGCATTATTTTGTTTATTTTTTTAACGTATTAATCGCTTTATGCACATTTATTACTCCATTATCTATTATCAATGCATTTATTTATTTATTGTTATTACTATTATTGTTATTATTATCATTATTATTATTATTATTATTATTGTTGTTGTTGTTGTTGTTGTTGTTGTTGTTGTTGTTGTTGTTATTATTATTATTATTGTTATTATTCGAGTGGCAAGCTGGCTGAATCGTTAGCACACCAGGCAATCTTCACATTCTGAGTTCAAATTCCGTTGAGGTCAACTTTGCCTTTCATACTTTCGGGGCTGATAAAATAAGTACCAGTTGGGGTTGACATAATCAACTTACCCACTCCCCTGAAATTGCTGATCTTGTGCCAAAATTTGAAATCACTATTATTATTATTATTATTGTTCAGTAGTTTTATTTTTATAACGTGCTTTTACTTCACTACCGAGCGCAGCTCTGTGTGCCTTGGGTATGTGCTGTGGTTTGCTGTGCTGCTCTTATGGTTACTGTATTGAAAGTGTTTTGCGTAGGATGTGTGCAGTGCCCAGTAGTGCAATTTTCTGTATGTTATATATATTTGTAAGTCCTGGTGTTTTTATGTATTTGTCTGAATATTTATTATTATTATTATTATTATTATTATTATTATTATTATTATTATTGCTATTGTTATATAAATGCTCTACATTTATATATGCCTTCAAAGTATATACGTATACGTCACTGTGAACTTCATCATTAACTTAATGTATGTTTTAGCCATGCTACAATATGCTGAACAGTAAAAGCAATATAGAATCTTACTTCTCTCATAATTTCTTATTCTTTTATCATATTTTGGAAGTGTGACTTTCTTAAACCATCTCCCAGCTACTTCACTTCAAGTTGTCCTCAGTCTATCTCTACTCCATTTAGTTTATGGATTTTTTTCAGATCTATCATGTGGCAGATTAAATCTCCATTAAATTACATGTCGTTATGAAAACAAACATCTGTTGTCTGATGGAGGATGGGAGCTTATATCCAGCTCTTTCTTTTTTTAAAAATTCATTTGAGTTTCACCTTTCTTTCAACTTTACACTGCATATTCATTTGATCATACTCAACTAGTTTTTTTCTTACAATGAAAATCCAGTACTGTCATATGCCCTGTGACAGCTGGATGATAATGAGACATGGGCTCTGAATGCAGAGAATGTGCAAAGGCTGGATAGGAACGAAGCTAGTGTGTTCTGCTGGATGTGTGATGTCAGTGAGAGAGAAGTTTGGCATAAGAGGAATTATATGCAGTGTGCAAGAGAGGAGACTATGCTGGTTTGGTCATGTGATGCAGATGGATGAGGACAGTTGCATAAAGAAGTGCCAATCACTTAAAGAGGAGGAAAGCTGTAGAAGAGGGAAACCCAGGAAGACATGGGATGAAGTATTGAAGGCTGACCTCAAAGCGTTGAACCTTATGAAGGATGTAACAGAGGACCAAGATATGTGGCACATCGCTGTACTTAACAAGACCCACCTAGCACAACAGAATTCAGAAGCTAAAACCAAGATGCTATGTAAAAAGCATTGGTGTGGGTACTGGTGCCATGTAAAAAACACCCAGAACACTGTAAAGTGGTTGGTATTAGGAAGGGCATCCAGCCATAGAAACCAAGCCAACACAGACTATGGAACCTGGTGCAATCCCTGGCCTTGCCAGTTCCTGTCAAGTCATCCAACCCATGCCAGCATGGAAAAGACATCAAATGTTGACGATGATGATGATTTCAATAACATGCAGCATCACTCCACTGATACATAGTATCAACAGTCACTACAAACATTCTACTTCCAATGCCATACCTTACACAACTTGTATTTTCACCAAACAATCTCTTCAATCACTACACATTATTTATTTATTCCACCATACAACAGCATGTAACTGATGTTTACATCTACTTACACCTAACTTTGCCAAATTCCCAAAATCTGAAAGCAGGGCAAAATTATAACAATTTTAAAGTCAACAAAATTTTTTGTGAAGTTACATCATACAGACCTATCTCCCTCCAAAGCATACTCTCTAACATTCCTGAAACTCTGATATTTGACATTTTAATCCACGTATCACCCTCTCCAAATCACAACACACATTCAGACTACCCTGAATCACCACTCTACTCACAAACCCCACTCTGAAAAATATATGACAGCTCCTGCAAAAACCATTTTAACTACCATTCTCTACCATTTATTCATACAAAAACACTCAACACTAGTTTTAATAAACAACACACAAAACATTGGCTAGAGAAATCACCTACCTGACTTTCTATGGTTTGCATATACATATAAATATAAATATATATATATTTAGATGAGATGCAGTTTGGGTTCGTGCCAGGTAAAAGCACTACTGATGCCTTATTTCTAGTGAGACAGTTGCAGGAG
>NC_068984.1:123164873-123178699 GCF_001194135.2 Octopus bimaculoides | reverse complement strand
TGTGCGGGTGGCACATAAAAGACACCATTTCGAGCGTGGCCGTTGCCAGTATCGCCTGACTGGCCTTCGTGCAGGTGACACGTAAAAGCACCTACTACACTCTCTGAGTGGTTGGCGTTAGGAAGGGCATCCAGCTGTAGAAATTCTGCCAAATTTAGATTGGAGCCTGGTGTTGCCATCCGGTTTCACCAGTCCTCAATCAAGTCGTCCAACCCATGCTAGCATGGAAAGCGGACGTTAAACGATGATGATGATGATGATGATGATATATATATATATATGTGTGTATGTATATATATGTATACACAGGTGTGTGGGTATGTATATATGTATACAAATACGCAACACTCCAGACCACCAGAGCACTAATACAACAACATCCAAGAAACTATTTCTCCCACTAAGCCCAGACAAGCATAAGGAACACACCCACACAGAAATAATTGCAACATCAATAACTCAACTGGGGTGCACACCACCAATAAGTGCAGAATAACACTAACTGTTGCATTCTGACCATGCCCACCGTGCCCGCTTCCACTATGGTTACCATCAGAATCTACAAGTGGATGGGAATAGACAGGAGAGCAGAGAGACTGTTGTGGTGCATGTGCACCCCATACTAAATGTTGGAGTGTGTAGTATGATTCTCAGTTAGGTGGAGACATGGTATAACCTGGAAAGATCCATATAACAGGGAAAATTCATATAACTTTGAAGATATGGGTCATGTCTCATCATTCAGCCAAGCCAACTACCTGCATGCAATCTGATTAATCAAGGCTGATCGAGAGCAACACATCAACAATACTGACATATACACTCTACAGTCTCTCCAGTTACTACAGAACCTCTACCTTCATTGCCATACAACACAGTCTCTCCCATCACTGCAGGTCTTCTGTCTACACTACTATATAACAACACACCAGACATAAACAACATACAGTTTCCCCAGTCGCTACAGATTCTCTACACATTTTTACTCACTCACACACACACACACACACACACACACACACACACACTATACAGTCATTACAGGCCCTTTATGTGTACTGTCATATAACAATACATTATTTACATATATACTGTACAGTCTGTCTAGCCACTACAGGCCATCTACCTTCACTCTTATAGACCACCCTCTGTCATCACTCCACAAGTCAAGTTTCACAACCACAGATTATCATATTTATGACATATATATAAACCCAACTTTGATAAAAAGAGAAAGAATTCATTGTAAAGTTTCACAGACATAGAACATCGTATTTATAACATATAATATACATAATCTATTTTTGATAATAAGAGAAAGAATCCATTTGTTAAGAGAAGCACAGTAACTGCTGCGCACTCAGGTAAATGGTAAGCAACAAGTGTTTGGCTTATACAGCAAATTTAAAATAAATAATAAGCAATTACTTACAATAGCTTCAGCAATAAGAAGTAACAAAAGGGCTTCCTCATTCTCATTTGCTGGTGTAAATAGCCTATAATTAAAGAGAAATACTTCTGAGATTAAAATAGACTGTGTTTATGTGCTTACATGTTTGTATCCATGTGTGTAATGTGTGTATTAGTTAGTATAGTCCAAAACTTTTGGCAAACATTTTAGATAAGTGCAACAATTAATCAACGGAGTACATGTGTTTTAAAGAGACATTCAACTCAGGAAAAGTGAATGTTAAAATGATGATGACATACAGTTATGAATGTCTGAATGCTTACAGCAAAATATTGATTTCTTACAGAGGTACAAGGTCTCAAATTTACGGGGAGCGCACTGTCAATTACGTTGACCCCAGTACTTAGCTAGTACTTTTTTTACCAGCAATTTGCATCAATAGGAGTACAGTTTAAAACATCAGTTCCATGTAGTGTATATGAAACAAGTCAGCCTGATGTCAAGCCTTGAAAGATTTAAACTAAATATTGTAAGCTAGGGAAACATTCATTATTCACACAGTTCTACTGCTATTTACAACAGTATGCTTCAGTTCCAAATGGTGCCTCTTTACAATCAAGTTGGACAAATCAATGAAATTTAGCTGACTGGTCATAAATAACAAGACTACAACAATAATGTGAAGACGTGAATCAGCATTTCTCTCAGCCAACAAGCTATTAAACTTAGCCAGTTACAAGTATCCTTTAAACCATCATATTTTGTAAAAATACACAACATATCATTACTTGTGTCTATGTTTGAAATTATTACTATTGATAAAGTCAGGGGCCCATTTATCTAAGTCAATCTGTCAGAGCCCACCTGCCTGTCTACAAACATTACTCGCAGAATAAGTTAAAATCAAAACTGCTACTGCTGATGGCGGTAAGCTGTTCAAAACTCTCTCAGTTCATGTATCTCTATACAGCTATCTGGACTGGGTCTCTCAAGAATATGAAGACAACACATGCTAGTGATGGCATATGAATCACCAACCATTAAGCAGATTGTCTAAGTTGGCTATCCACACTCTCACTTAGCAGCATTCAATGTTATATACAGAGATGCCTGATTCATATATATTACCTTAACATCTAATCTTCATTAACCTGCTTCTGACTAAACCATAATCAACCAGTAGCCCACAGCACTTTTTCCTCCCAACATTTGCTAAACATTCCCACCTCGTATTCAAGCCACTACAATATGTCAATTTCTTAATTTATTATCACAAACATAACAATAGAAAATAAGATAGAGACAAAGATATATATACATAAAACAAATATTTTCTAAAAATTCTCACAAAAATTTCTGCTTTACTTACTTATCTCCAGCATACATTCTAGGAACAGCTGTGTTTCCACTTCTTGATTCTGAATTCTCAGAGTTAAGATCTAATTGAATGTATGTTCTTTCACAGACACCCCTCAACAAAACTTCAGCCAGCTGACGGGAAAGAATCTAAATATCACAAAACTTTAAAATTACTAAAAAAGTAATAACATAGAGATACAATTGCATAAATACGGCTGTTATTTAAACAATCAGAAGTTATAGATATAATGTTATTTATCTTAATGCTTGAATAATGAGATTTATAGAAAATACTAAGAAATTCTGAAGTAATCCAAGAACTAATAAACAGATGTTACATAATACAAATAGATTATATTTTTTTAATGTTTGAATCATGAGAGAGAACTTGAGATGTGATAGATGCACAGGGGTAATTAGCTGTAACAATGAAATGAAATCTATTAACTAGTCAGATGGCTTACTAAACACAGCTGATATTTTATGCCACCTAGATGATCTAATTAGTGTAGGAGGGGAGGGAGGTGGTGGCAAGTGAAGTGAAAGCATAGTTGCCAGAGTGATGAAGAGGTGGAAGAAGTTTCTGGAATGGTTACTGATGTTGTCAACAAAGGATTTTTTCTCTTCATGTGAAGAGCAGACAGTATGAAGTATATGTAAGAAAAGTGATGTTACACGATAGAGAAACAAGAGTGATGAATGTGGAATATTTATACAGGCTGGAGCAATGCTATGAATGTAATCCATTAAACATTGTCATCAGCCACCAGATTTTAACTTCTGAAGACCTGCATGTGACTATGTAGGCCAATGCAGGATCTACATGTGCAGTTGCAAACTTAGTATTTGTTAATTGTGAAAGTGTCACTGTATTATCAGACATGTAATGTTAACTGGATGCAAGTGAAAGGAGAGAGCAGCTGATCATTAAATATCTTCAGCTGATGTATAAAGGAGTGGTAAATGTCCTGGTATTTCTTAAGATGGCAAACAGTTGTTTCTATTATTAATGTGTTTAGGGAGTGAGTTCCAAAGGGTTACAGTTTTGGGAAGGATTGGAGAAAATGTTTAGTACAAGTTTTGATAAGTAATATACAATAGAGACAATATCAGGAGGACAGACAAGTAAATCAAGTAAACTTAAGAGGTACATAACTAGCTAATTCAAACATAGAAGGGACCATTATAGTAGTGGTAGAAAAGGATATAGAGCATATTCTCTTACTGTAACAATAAAAAAATTGAAGATATCTACAGTTGAATACATGTTAATGTCTCCATTGGAGCCTGGTGCAGCCTTCTGGCTCGCCAGCCCTCAGTCAAATCATCCAACCCATGCCAGCATGGAAAGCAGACGTTAAACGACGACAACGATGATGATGATGATGGTCTATGATTTATACTTATTTAATGGTTCTTTATCCATCCCAAAGTTTAACAGTCATCAATAAGTGTGACCTCCACCATGTGGTTATAAGAGGAAAGAAATTGATCAGGTGCTAGTTTGAAATAAATCTACCAAAGAAGTAAAACACACACAAAGGGTAATGGATAACATTTCTAAACAAAATATTACCTGTCGTAAACTTTGGGTGTAACGAGATTCGACTGCCCGTAGTAGCTCTCGAAATCTGCTAATACCACAGGAGAGTTTTCTACAAAATATTCAGACATGATAACATTAGCAATGATTTCAACAGGATTAATGAAAAGAAATTAAGAATGTTCAGTTGTGTTGAGAGTAGATAAATCAGGCAATATCATAACTCCTAAAAGAAATATGAGATGATTAAACGAAGAAAGACAAACATTGAAAAACTTGGCAAAATAAAACGATTTTTCGGTTTTCAAGAAAATAGAATGTAAATTAGTAAGATCAGATTGGAAAGATTATATAGGCTTGTGTCCTATTAGAAATTGAGTAAAGTTTCATATTCCATCATTTAACATCTCCAATGGAAATGCTAAGCAACAGCTTAGTGATGAGCCAGTAACTATAAGAGTATTCTTTTATTCTTGCACTGGTTTCACTTGGTGAGCTATGGTCATGCTAGGACCCTACCTTCCAGTATACAACCAAATATATTGATACCAACACTGACTTTATCAACTGATACTTATTTTTATAGAACAGAAAGGCTCGTAATAGATCGTTTCAGTTAAAAACTATTAATGTGTACCCTTTCGGCACCAATCTGTCAGAAACTGCCCCTGGTTCTGTGATACAAATTTCCTGTTTTAAAATTCATCTAAATTAGAACATTCTATCAAAATTTCATATCAAATTATGTTCCAAACACCAGCTTAATAATGAAAAGTTATTTTAATGTATTCTTTATTATTTTCTAAATTTATTGAAACAAAGTGTATTCAAACAGAAATGTAATAACAAAGGGATTAATAATAGACTTTATTCATAACTTGAGATCTTCATTTGTAGTAAAATACACGACTTTTCATTTCTCATGTTGGAACAAGGCCACAAATATTTAAGAAGCAAATATAGGTGATTGGAATAACTTTAGTATATATCTGGTAATTAATCTACCATCATAATGATGACTCTAGCGGGATGAAAAGCAATGTCAATTTTGATGGGATTTGAACTCAGAGGTGACTAAATCCAAGTTATTTACTCAGGCACTATACTCTTTCTGCCGTTGTCCTGCCTTAGATACATGAATATTAAAATATACTACGTCAAAAGGATATTGCTTACAACATCAATTATTAGCATACTGGAAAACCTGAATTAAACAGGAAGTGAACAGCTGATACAAACAAGTTATATAGCATTTAGAATGTAATTTAGATAAATAAGTATGTCATCAATATAAATGTATTCCAATCAAATGCAAAGATAGAATATTTAAATATAAAGCAAGTTTCAGACTGGAAATGTCTAAATTCATTAAAAAAAAAACAAATACAAAGTTACATAATGGAGAAAATAATTGGCTTTATTGATCATACCCAATGTAGCAAGCAATATGAATGTGGTTAATTTACTCATCCTCACTATATAATTGTTCCTTATTTTATCAATTCATGGGAAATGAATGGTAACATTAACTGAAAAATAAAGTGAACTCACTCTATTTTACAACCATTTTATAATATGAAAATGCATTTAAATCCAATGGCTTCCCATAGTAAAGGGATTTGAACATGGGTAGTAATAAAGGAAATTAATTTAAATTCATCATTGAACAGAACCCTATTGCTTAACCCTTTAGCATTCAGATAACTCTGTCAAATGTAATGCTTATTCATTTACATTAAAAAAAAATTAATCATATATTATTTTACAGCTTCAAGATTTAAATGATATGGTAGCTTACTTTGAGAATAACATTGTAGGGTAGGTATGAGAGGCTTGATCTGGTTGGTTTCAACATGAAACTGGAAGAATATTTGGGCCACATATGGCCAGTTTGAATGTTAAAGGATTAAAGCAGCACGTATGTAACCCTTCAGTTCATCAAGATATTGAGAATAGGACCAAATTATCTGGGATAATATGACTTATAATTGATGAGTATTCCAATTAAGAACCTACTTGAGGTATTTGAATAACATGACTAGGATTTGTAAGGCTGATACTAGGAGGCCATGGCAAGAAGCCAACCAAACACATGACATATATCTACAATATGTACATCAACATAACTAAATGGCACCTGTGCCCAGCATCGCCGTTCTGGCACTTGTGCCCGTGGCATGTGTAACGACTTTCGAGCAAGATCGTTGCCAGTGCCCCTGGACTGGCTCTTGTGCAGGTGGCACATAAAATACACCATTTTGAGCGTGGCCATTGCCAGTACCGCCTGACTAGCCTTCGTGCCGGTGGCACGTAAAAGCACCCACTACACTCTCGGAGTGGTTGGTGTTAGGAAAGGCATCCATCTGTAGAAACTCTGCCAAATCAGATTGGAGCCTGGTGTAGCCATCTGGTTCACCAGTCCTCAGTCAAATCGTCCAACCCATGCTAGCATGGAAAGCGGACGTTAAACGATGATCATGATTACACATATAACACAAGAAATAGCTGCTAAATTTCCTTCAAATCACATTCAACTATCCTAAAAAAGGAAGAACATATTTGATAATGTGGCCCTAGGTATAGTACATCTGAATAAAAGATGTGGAATACCTTTGGTCATAGATCAGCTTGACCAGATTCACCTTGAGCTAAATAAACATCAAGAACAATAACAACTAGTGAAGCTGTGAATATCACTAGAGAAAGCCACAGATGTCACTAGTAGGTGAGATGAGAGCAAGCAAAGTTAGCAAAGGTGTAGTGTTTACGCTTGCAGGAGATTATGCTGTACGTGTGAGATAAATGATAAAGACAATGATAATGATGGTGGCGGTAATAATGATGAAGATGATGTGGTGATGCTGAATTTTGTTTAAAAGTATAATAAAAGTAGAAATATAAAAAGAGTACTATACAATTCCAAATTATTCAGTTGTTGATTAAAAATAAAACTAATCTAGGAACTTGAGAGGAATTTTAATAATATTAACTAAAAAAAGACTTCAAGATCATGATTTCAAAATCTCCCCACAGTAAATGGACATATAAGATGAAAAACAATGAAATGTCTGAAATAGTGTATTAACTAATTAGGAAATACAAGGAACATGAATGAAAGTGTGTGTGTGTGTGTGTGCGTGCGTGCGTGCGTGTGTGTGAATCTACAGCCAAAACACTTAACATCCACAGATAAAGTCTACCTAAGGTGTTAAATGTGATACAGGTTAATTAGCTTGAACTAGATGCCACAGAGTGAGTATATAGCAACAATGTGTAGCTGATGAGTTATTCATCATTTTGCAACACTGAATTCATTTCCCACTGTGGAGAAAGTTACCTGCAATAGACTAGCATACTATTCAAGAAGATCAATGACTCTCACCTGTCTCTCGATATGGTAACTGCAGATAAACATTAGCTCATGAATCTTTATGATTCCAAAAGAACTGGATTGGCCTAATGTCAGACATGTAATATTGCATGACCATGAAACATGGACAATAAATACCAAAGACCAGCAATGCTTAAAAAAGAATAAGCCAAATATGCATATTAGCCCTTTAGCATTTAAACTAACCATATTTGGCCCAAATTTTCTATTTGTTTTATGTTCAAGCCAGTGAGATCCAGCCTCTCAGGCTTACACTACAATGTCATTCTAAAAATAAAAAATCACATCATTATAATCTCAACAGTATGAGATAAATAATGCATGATTTATTCAAAACGGGGTGACTAAGTAAGCATTACATTTGACAGAATAATCTGAATGCTAAGAGGTTAGACGTATAATGTGCACAAGAAGTAACATTATTAACATTATCATGTCACCAAAAAATAGGTTTGTGAATTTACCAGTCAATAATGTCAATTTCTCTACAGGCCTGCCTTTTACTGCAGTTAAGCCTTATGGGATAACACTAGAGTCTTGTTTTTTAATTGCCAAATTATGAAAATATTTCAAGTGATGGGTGTCAGCTACCTTAACTGAGCAACTGTGCACGAGAAAGACAAGTTAAATACAAGTGAATTGTGAAAGTTATTGATATCAAAGTATTGGTCGTTGGTCAATCTACCTAGACCAGCGATTCCTAAATTTTTTAGGGCTGCCACCTCCTTGGCACCTAGGCCATATTCCTAGCGCTGCCCCCCACATCACCATCTCAAATGTAGACCACGTTCTTGCAGCAAATTCAAAACAACTATATTTCACAAATAAAATTGAACTTAATTAACCTATTATTTTGTCGTTTTTACATTCATGACCCTCTTTTGGCCACCCCATTATTGCCTGACTTTTCTTCAATGCCCCCACCCTGGATGTTTCCACTGCCCCCAGTGGGGGGGGCAGTACCGCCCCTTTTGGGAACCACTGATCTAGACAGATGACAACATTAGTCTGGACAACAGTTTCAAATAGATAATGAATGGGGTATTTTGGGTGACAAGAGTTAAACCAATGAAGACATGTTAGAAGGTTACATATCAAGACCTCATACAAGAATAACAGGACAGTGGTAGGGGAACAGGATGATAGATTAATGCTGAATGTAATTTAACTATCAAAACTATATCAATAAAGAAAATATTTGCATGATTACTCATACCATGAGAAAAATCTGTGTATTAACAAGATTTCAGCAAGTCTGAAGTCTAAGCTATAGAACTGTAGCTCTAAACAAGATATCTTTTCTGAAGATCAAATAATTTCAGCAGTGTTTACCACCAACTAGTTCCCCTGCCAAAAACCAGCAAAACTAGTTTTGGGAGATTTTTAATAAAAATCAACAGGATTGTGATAATGATGAGTTATGCTAACTAGTCATGCTTGTTTCTTTTTTTTTTTTTTTTTTTTTTTTTTTTTTTTTTTTGCTTGTGCTGTCTAGTTTCAGATCAACCCTGACCCAGCAGACTGATAATCAAAAAATCTTCCAGCTACGACCATCCCAAGATTTTATGAATTTGTAGGGCTATATTATTTAATGTGTTCTATTTTTATGAAAGATCAATGTGATTTGAGTGAGATCTGGTTGTTATTTCTAGCCAGTTGAGTGAACATGTTGAAGCTCTTTCATTGCCTTTTGCCAGAGAAATGATTTAACTTATGGTATACAACAAATACTTTCAAATTTATCTTTCAGTCTTGAAGTTTCATAATATAAATATATAAAAAAAATAAATTTGGATTACAGTAAAAACTATCAACACAACTAAATTTCAGTTAGAACAAATAATTAACCTTATAAAAAACCTTACATCATTGCTGAGATGCTTAAAATATCTGGTGGTGTAGGCTATAGTCTAGTCACCCATAAAGTTAACCAGGTGATACACGAAGGAGTCATAGCCAATGACTGGTGTAGCAGCACCATAGTCAATTGCTACAAAGGTAAAGGTAACGTCTTAGATAGGAATAATTACAGAAGTATCAAATTGTTAGCTCAGGTGATGAAAGTCAAGGAGAGGGTCATAGCCCAACTAATTAGGGAGAGAGTTAATTTAGATGAGATACAGTTTGGGTTTGTGCCAGGGAGAAGCACCACTGATGGCCTTAGAGTTAACCTAGCAAAAACCAAAGTCTTAGTAAATAGGAAGGCGGACAAATCACAAATCTCTTCATATAGATGGCCCTGTTCAATCTGTAGAAAAGGTGTAGGTAGAAACTCCTTAAGATGTACCTGGTGTAAGCTATGGACACATAAGAAGTGTGGCAATATCAAAGGAAGGTTAACTGGGAAGATATTTTTTGTATGTGGCAGATGCACAGGAGCAATAAACACTGAAGATGTACAGAAAACAGATTCCATCACATGCCAGGGGAAAAAACTAGAAGTAGTTGATAGCTTCTGTTACCTAGTTGACCAAGTCAGTAGTGGGGGTGGATGCTCTGAGAGTGTAGCAGTGAGAATAAGAATAGCCTGGGCAAAGTTCAGAGAGCGCCTACCTCTGCTAGAGCACCTACCTCTCGCTCAGAGTAAAAGGTAGACTGTATGATGCCTGTGTGTGGGCTGTGACAGCTGAGGACATGCGTAAGCTTGAAAGAAATGAAGCTAGTATGCTCCATTGGATGTGTAATGTCAGTGTGCATACACAACAGAGTGGAAGTGCCCTGAGAGAAAAGTTGGACATAAGAAGCATCAGATGTGTGCAAGAGAAATGACTGTGTTGGTATGGTCATGTGATATGTATGGAAGAAGACAGTTGCATGAAGAAGTATCACGCAACTAACAGTGGAGGGAACCTGTAGAAGAAGCAGACTCAGGAAGATATGGGATGAGGTGATAAAGCACGACCTTTGAACGTTGGGCCTCACAGAGGCAATGACAAGTGACCAAGACCTTAGAAGATATGCCATGCTTGAGAAGACCCAGCAAGCCAAGTGAGATCATAGTCATGGCCAATACCAGTGTCACATAACTGACTTGTTTAAAAAAAAGCACCTTTCAATCGTTGGGCAATATGCTGTGCCTGTGAAGTCCTGTTGAACTGAGCAAAATCAGTCATGGCTGATGATAGTGCCGCCCAACTGGCACCCATGCCGGTGGCACGTAAGACGCACCATTTGAGTGTGGACAACGTTAGTGCCGCTACACTTCCAAGCAAAAGCAGCATGCTGTCATTAAGTTCTTGATAAAGGAGCATCTGACATCCACCCAAGACGATAGATTGCTTGTAAAGATGACACCAATAACAAGAGCAAGTGCACACATTGACTGTGGTCACAATGAATTAAGTAAATACCTTGACCCAACTCAATACAGTTGTTATACTGTCCAAAGGTTATTATATAGCTTAACATTTTTTCATTTTTGTTATGCAATCTCTGATGATTTGATAATATAGTCTGCTTATGAGGTATTTCCATATATAACAGATATTGTTGTTTATGATATACATGTCAGAATGTATTGAACAAACTTAAAATTTTGTTTCCAAATTTGTTTCTTATATGTACACTGTATTCAAAATATCAAAATGGAACTACAATAAAGAACATGGAATAATAACTCATTGGCACCTCACATATGGATCTTTTGATGCGAAACCAAAGATATGGAGTTCTAAACATTGGTTATATGTTGTGATCAATATAACACATCACAAAATTATAGACATATGTGTGTGTATTTGTGTGTGTGGGGGAAACAGCCTCGTCATCCATATAGTTAATCAGTTATTACAAGGTGTCATGTCCAACAACATGTGCAGCAGCATTATAGTCAACTATACAAAGGTAAAGGAGACGCCTTAGATAGAAGTAATTATAAAGGTATCAAATTGCTGAACCAGGTCATGAAAGTTACGAAACAAGTTATAGAACATTTAATTAGGAAGAGTATTGCACTAGATGTGATTCAGTTTGGCATTGTGCCAGTGAGAAGTACCATTGATGCCTTCTTTCTAATAAGACAAGTGGAGAGGTATTTAATCAGAAGTAAGTCATTGTAGTGGGTATTTGTCAACCAGGAGAAAGCCTTTAACAAGGTCCCTCACTCTGTGATCTTGTGGTTTCTGAGGAAGCTAGGAGTAGATGAATAGCTGGTGCAAAACATACAAGTCATGTACAAGGGTTCTATCAATAAGGTGTGGAAGTTGGCAAGAAGAACAGCAACAAATATAATGTTCAGGTAAGAGTTCATGAAGACCCGCGTCTCAGTCCCCTCTTATTCTTCATAGTTCTCCAGGTCATAACAGAGGAATTTATTAAAGACCAGTTGTTGTGAGAACTATTATATGCTGATGACCTTATTCCTAAAGCAGAATAAGCAGTAGAATCAGAAAAGAAATTTCAGGTGAGGAAGCAAACCTTGGAATCGAAGGGCCTTAAAGTTAATTTAGCAAAAACCAAACTTCTAGTAAGCAGGAAAACAGACAGGACTCTACTCTCTCAAAGAAAATAGCCCTGCTCAAAATGTGAAAGAAGGTGCAGGTAGAAATTTCAACATGTGGAAGAGGTAGAATCAGGAAGACATGGGACGAGGTAGTGAAGCATGATCTTCAAATGTTGGGTTTCACAGTGGCAATGACAAGTGATCAAGACCTTTGGGAATTTGCTGTGCTTGAGAAGACTCATCAAGCCAAATAAAATTATAGTCATGGCCAGTGCTGGTGACATGTAAAAGGTGCCCTTGCTGATGACACATAAAAGGCACCTATGCTAGTGACGCATAAAAGGCACCCACTACACTCGTGGAGTGGTCGGTGTTAGGAAGGGCATCTAGCCATAGAAACCAAGCCACATCAGACTAGAACCTGGTACAGCTCTCTGGCTTACCAGTTCTAGTCAAACTGTTTAACCCATGCCAGCATGGAAAACGGATCCTAAATGATGATGATGATGATGACTTATATACTTAGGATGAAGTAATGAGGGCTGACCTCAAGATGTTGGGCCTCACAGAGGAAATGATGATGGACTATGATGTCTGGTGATATGAGGTTCTTGAGAAGACCTGTCCAACTCAGCAAAACATGTAACATTAAATTTTTCACACACCATACCCCAATAAATCAAACTACATCGCCTCTTCTCCTCATTTTCACATCTCCTCTTCTTCATGCATTATACTTATCTCTCTCTCTCTCTCTCTCTCTCTCTCTCCACTTTTGCAGCCCAATCGTGTTCTTCCCACCCTGCCAACTATATTATTGCTATCCTGTCACCCCCTGCCCCCATATACTTAGATTTCACTAGTCACTACATTCCCCCCACCACTTTTGCATTCACGTGAACACCCTATTCATGCACCCTGGGCAATTCTCTACCGTCCCATTTCTATTCACATCCTTGTACCTTTAGAGTAATGTCTGGCACATTGCCACTCCCTCTCTCACGCTCTATTGCTATCACTTACTTTTGTTCTCTCTCTCATTCTCTCTCTCTCTTTCTCTCTGACTGGAGTAACCATGTATCTCCTCTACAACAACATATCTGTTTCTGTCTCTCTGTCATACTCTAATCTCTCATCACCTGGTACAAAGCTACCTCCTTCAATACCATCACTACCCTCCCAAAGGATCTTTAACTTGCAAGTTACTTGGTGACCTTGCCAGTGCTGGTGCCATGTAAAAAGCATCCAGTCCACTCTGTAAAGTGTTAGCATTTGGAATGGTATCCATCCATAAAACCCATATGAAAGTACTGGGGTTAATGTGATTGACTATCTCCCTCCCCTCAAATTCCAGACCTTATGCCTATAGTAGAAAGGATTATTATTATCAATTATAATTCTTTCTACTATTGGCACTAGGCCAGCAATTATAAGGAAGGGGGATAATCAATTACATTGACACCAGTGATTAACTGGTACTTAGTTTATCAACCATGTAAAGATGAAAAGGCAAAGTCAACCTCAGCAGAATTTGAGCTCAAAACATAAAGCTACAAGAAATGCTACTAAGCGTTTTGTCTGGTGTGAGAATGATTCTGCTAGCTCACCACTTTATTTATTATCAATAATAATTATATATATATATATGTATCTATGTATATATATATATATATATATATAT
>NC_068984.1:123158153-123160653 GCF_001194135.2 Octopus bimaculoides | reverse complement strand
TTAGTACCACAGGGTAGGAACACCTTCAGTAATCCGTGCATTAGTAAAATGGGAAAATTAACAAGTGGTTCATTATTTTGCTAAAGACTTTGGATACATATTTCTGCATAATGAATTCTGCCCTATTGTGTTACTGAAGACTGGATCTTTCAATTCATAAGTTGATTTCCTTCTATCCTTCGTGTAACAATATTTAAACAATGGCTTACGGTGGAAAAACAGAAGACATTGAAAGTGAGATAAGGCAATCAGCTCAACCAACAAATAAAATATGTTACTTACCTTTAATAGCATAGCCTTCGGCTAAAATCCGTAGAAACCGGATTGAGGGAGACTTAATAGTGATGTTATCAATATCAGCTTTTTCCAATAAAGCATAAGCACCAGTATAATTGCCACGACAGTAGTGGATTTTGACTAATAAAAGTTGAGCATCGAATTTGAACTGAAATGAAGACAAGCAGTCTTAAATTTTATATTCAGAAAATAGTTTTACAAAGGTATTATAAAGTTTGTCAAACCTCAAATTGCACTTTGAGAATTATAAGCAGGTTATGAAAAAGGAATTTCAAATTCAAGATATTATCATCAACAGCAAGTTCGTGTGAGTGCAAATACTTGTTTAACCCTTTCGTTACCAACCCGGCTGAAACCAGCTCTGGCTCTGTAGTACAAATGTTTTGTTTTCATAAGTTTTAAATTAAAATCTTCCACCAAACCTTAGTCACAATTTATGTTCTTAACACTAGCTTAATGATAACTAAGTCGTTTTACTAAATTCTTTGTTATATTTAAAATAATTGAAAGAAACACAGAGCATCTCAAAATAAATACAGTAATGAAAGGGTTAAGGAGCTTTTTTAAGTTAACTGCATAAGCAAACATCAGTGAAAGAGTTTCACAGAGGCTGGGAATACTGTATGTAATTACAAAGAAGTTGGATACAGAAAGAAGAACCACCAACTACAAAGTACTAGTTCGAGATGTAACAAAATATGTCTGAACACTTTGAATAACATGCTCAACCAACACTGCTCAACTCAATAGAAAGTTCTCGGTATCATTACAACTGATGAATCTAAAGTTATCGATAATTTACATCACAGGCAACAGGTTATAGTATATTAAAACTCAGAACCATGCTGTGACTGCAGTATAGAAAAGGTCATTGTATGATGACTAGTATTTTCCATTTACAGCACACATATACATACCTGAAACCAAGATCCACACACACACAGGATAGAAGCTTTTTGCTAAGAAATCTTCAGACAACAAAATATGTTACCAACTAGTAATTTTCATTGACAGCAAATGTTTAGCAACGATCACAATTTCTTGATTTATTTCCCCTTGTTTATTCGCTGCCAGTTGTGACTGAGAAAATTTCTTAGGTCTTAGGTCTCTTGGTTAGCTCCTGACAATGAAGACAGGGTGATTTTTTTTTCTCATGACCTTAGTAACCGCTTAGGATCAGCAACCTCCATGCTTTGTTACTATTGTTTTTATCCTTTTAAGCTGTCTACACAGAAAGGTTGTAAATGGCTTTCACTAACATATCTGTAGCAGCTGGGTTTCTACCCTGGTTACCAAGTTTTAAGGCCACCTTCTCAATACTCTGTAGAAGACATAATACCAGTATTGCTTTGCCACCTTGCAGGAACATGAGGAACTGTATGTCCACAATCATACCACCTGCCTGCATATCACCAAAAGTTATGTCAGTACTGAACACCCATTCATATTGTGACACAAAAGTGACTATGAACTTAAGTCTCCTTCAATACTGTCACCACTGTCCTTGATGGTGTTTCTCTTTCCCAAATATTGTCGGACTAGTTTATAGGAATTCACCCCTAGGTCCAATCATTGTTGTAGTGGGGTGCTTGTGTACCTCAATGACCTTGAGAGCTGTGCCAAAAAAGTACAAGCTCCTAGTAGGGCCTCCCATGTTGGACAGGTTAAAGAATAGAGGCCAGATTAATATGAACCACCTCTTCCCAAAGGTAAAAATGGATTTGTATAGGGCCAACACTACTACCTAGAAAAAAGAAAGTTACAGAAGCATCAATGACAAATAATAATAATAAAACAAACTATGCTGGATCATAGATATAGCACGCCCTGAGAAAGAAAACGCTGACAACAAAGTATGTGATAAGGAAGAAAGAAAAGTCAAGAGATATGTATGACAGGTTAGCTTGGGAAGTTAAGCAGTTGTGGTTGATGAAAAAAGTAGCAGTAGTACCAATAATTGTCAGAGCTGGGAACAGTGAGCAAAAATCTCAAGAAGTACGTGGAACAAATAGGGGCTGCAATAAGGGTGGAGCACTTGCAGAAAACAGCACTGCTTGGAACTGCTCGAATACTCTGGAAGGTGCTCGAAAAATAAGAGGTGTTACTTTAGTTCACTGGTAGGGAACAGCTGACACCATAGTACATCTCCAGCATTAGAAGCTGTGCAAAGGCAATGATGATAATAATAATAATAATAATAATA
>NC_068984.1:123148651-123158029 GCF_001194135.2 Octopus bimaculoides | reverse complement strand
TGGTACTTAAAGTATCAACTCCAAAAGGATGAAAAGCAAAGTCAACCTCGGCTGAATTTGAACTCAGAACATATAGACAGACAAAATACTGCTAAGCAGTCCATCCAGCATGCTAACAATTCTGCCAGCTCACCGCCTTAATAATGATGATGATGATGATGATGATGATGATGATGAACAACCAAATTACTTGCTTGACAGACAAACAACTCCTGATTCTATTTCACAGTTGAGTAGTGAATGGCAGAAAGTCTATCCAACTATGAAAACAATTAACTGTGTTCCAAGAGAATTAATGTGAAATAATTGAAAAATATATAATATATTCTTGAGTTGCACTAGTTTGGCAAGTGACATAAAATTGTTTATTGCATCATGGTGGAGTCATTGCAGCCATTGTAAAAGACACACATATACTGTTACTTAATTATGAATGTTTAATAATATCATATATTAAGTGTCAAAGCCTCTATCTTACATCTACAACCTGGTAACTGTCACTTTATCTTTTAATGAATGTACAATAAAATATTTTGATACCTAATAATATACCATATTATTACAAAATAATAATAATTTTTTTCTACTATAGGCACCAAGCCTGAAATTCTGGGAGAAGGGGGTTAGTCAGTTATATCGACCCTAGTGCTCAGCTGGTACTTTTTTTTTATCAACCCCGAAAGGATGAAAGGCAAAAATTGACTTTGATGGAATTTGAACTCAGAACGTAATGTGTTAGAAGAAATGCCAATAAAAATTTTGTCAGTGCTAACAATACTACCAGTTCACCACCTTATTACAAAGTAATAATAATAATAATAATGTACATTATTTACATTTGATGGATATTTGTCCTCATCTTGTTTGTTGTTAACATAATGTTTTGGCTGATACACCCTCCAGCCTTCATCAGGTGTCTTGGGGAAATTTCGAACCTGGGTTCTCATTCCTAAGGTATTTTTCAATGTTATCATTATTATTTATTATTCAGGTCACTGCCTGGAATCGAACTCGGAATCTTGGGGTTAGTAGCCTGTGCTCTTAACCACTACGCCATATGTCCGTGGGCAATTATGGAGTGAATTTTAGGGCTTATAAATCTATAAAACAAGATGAGGACAAATATCCATCAAATGTAAATAATGTAAATAATTCCTCATCTCTTAAATATAGAACTGAATAATAATAATGGTTTCAAATCTTGCCAAAAGCCCAGTAATTTTGGTGGAGCGGCTAAGTTGATTACATTGACCCATAATGTTCAACTGCTACTTATTTTATTGACCACCAAAATGTTAAAAAGCAAAGTCAACCTCGGTGGAATTTGAACTCAGAACATGAAGACAGATGAAATGCCACTATGCATTTTGCCAGGTATGCTAACAATTCTGCCAGCTCGAATAATAATGTAAAAGTGAATAAAACAGTGCATGTATCTTTTAATGAATCTACCTCAATGCAATAATAATAATAATATAAAAAGCTGTTCCTTTTACAATTTTCTGAGATATTTTTAACAATGAACGGTTAAAGTTAGCATTTTTTTCAGTACATTTTAAAATTTTCACATACAATAAATTGAAATGTTCACAAATTAATGTTTATCAGAACTTTTTAATAAAATAAGTTTCATAGCACTTTTTAATCGACAACAAATTTTTAAAGCTGATACTATAAATCTAATAAGATTATACTAATTAATACTTTAATAGTTTAATTACAGAGGTTTAATGGATTAAATAATGAACAGTCGAAAATGTCATAGTGGAGTTATTATAAGCAACAGGTGATTCTGCAATGTCTATTTAGTTCTGGGTAAGGAACCAGAGTTGCCATATTGCTATTGAGACAGTTACAAGAAAATACTTAAAAAACATTTCTAAGTTGCAGTTATTGGACCTTCTATTTTCTAACATCTTGATTCTCATTATAGATTCAATTCAGAAGTTATGGGGTTTGAAACAAGAGATATGAAGCTTGAATTGAAGAGTCTCAAGGTGAATATAACCAATCTAAAATACTCAACAGTGAAAGTATTCAAAGCATTTACTGTAACTATATTGAATTATTTCTTGTATTCTTTTCTTTAATACTGAAATAGTATACAGAAATTGAAGAGAGCAAAATCGCTTAAATAGATAGATATAATTTTCATTTTATAAACTTTACATTTCTTTCATCTTAGTTCATTCGTAACATAATTTAATCATTTTGATTACCTGTATATATGAGCATGAAACAGATTCAGTCACAAAGATAATTTCATTATATATTCACCATAGTTGTTTTTTTCTGTTTTTCATTGTTACATATGAGGTGAAGCTAAGAGGCAGTCTATTTATACTCATCACTACATAGCCACCTAAAACAATTTGTGAAAGCATGGTACATGCTACCAGGTACAGAACCTAATTTCATCAACAATTAGTTCAAAGGAAATTTAAATCAACCTCAAGGAATGTAAATTTAAGATTGTGTTCCTCCAAACCAAATAGTACAGAGAATTTAAGTTAATTCTTTGACAACTAGACAGTATTTCATCATTATTCAATAACCCTTGCAGAATATGATAACAAGTGTCAAAGTAAAACATACCTTGATTTAACCCTTTAGCATTTAAACTGGTCATATCCAGCCAAAACATTCTACTTGTTTGATGCTCAAAGCAACCAGATCTGGCATCACTGACCTTACTCTACAATGTCATACTAAAACTAAACAATCACATCATTGAAATTGTATAGGTCTGAAACAGTATAATAATTCAGAACAACATGAATAAATTAGCATTACATTTGACAGACTAATCTGAATGCTAAAGAGTTAAGGGTACAATTCTATCAGCATCATGTCCCTATGATATGCCCATATTTAGTAGTGATCTTTTTCTTTGACCCCTTCTTCCCATTCCATAAGGAGGCATGTAAAAAGCACTCAGCACATTCTGTTAAGTGGTTGGCATTAGGAAGGGCATCCAACCATAGGAACCATGCCTCAACAGACAGCTGGAGCCTGGACAGCTCCTGTTAGCCAGCTCTATGTCAAACTGTCCAACCCATGCCAGCATGCAAAGTGGACATTAAACGATGATGATTATGATGAGCCCTGGCTAATCCACTTTCACCAATGGTCCCTCTCTTATTGCAAGGTTAGCAGCTTCACTAATCTAACATTGCATCCGGCTAGATACTCCTTAATTTGAGAAATGTATATCTTATACAAGCTCCTCCAACACAATACAGCTCTGGAATCTTATTTCTGTGCTTCAAAAGAACGGTCAGTGGTATATTTGGTCATCAAAAAGCAAATCAAGTCCAATCAGAATTAATCAGTTGAGATGGATTTGCCTTACAAGTTACTTGGTGACCTCACTAAGAGTCAGTGCCACGGAAAAGGCACTCTGTTCACTTTGTAAAGTGGTTGGCATAAGAAATGGCATTCAGCCGTAGAAACCATGCTAAAGCAGACACTGGAGTTCAGTGCAGTCCTCTGGTTCATCAAGTCCTTTCAAACCAACCACCTCATGCCAGCATGGAAAATTAACATTAAATGATGATCTAGCTGCTGCTGCTGCTGATGATGATGATGAATGTCAACTGTTAAAGTAATCTTAGAAATTAATATCAGTTAAAAAGAGCTAACTAAAAACATACAAAGAGAAAATAAATGGTTTCAATCATCACACTTACCCTATTGTCCCCTTGAATCACTCGGTTTAAAAGGGCCTCAGCTTCAGTAAGTTCACTTATAGCTTTGTTGATATTCTTCTCACATGGGGGGAATTTCTCTAGGTACTCTTCAAGTTTGCATTCTCCCATCACAAAGTCAACCATGTATTCTGAAAGGAAAATAATAAGTTAAAGTAGTTGGAGAACAAAGGTGTCATTTATACGTATGTGTGACAATTATAAAATGAATGTCACTATCATTCAAGCAGTGCCCTTCATTTCCAGGGAAGGAGCTGTGTCCTTGTCTCTTGCAGTCCTTTTGAGACCAGCAATACTCCTAATGTTCTGTTTAAACTGTTGCAGGTCAACACCTGTAGAAAAGACATGAGCAGGGAGAAGATTCCAAAGGGCTGATGTACTGGAGAGAGAGAACTGGATATAATCATTAACATGGACCAGAGGCTGGATGCAACAAGGGTGATGAAAGGTATAGAACAAGAGGGCTGGGTGTGTCAGAGAGGTGAAGATATGCCCAAAGAGAAGAAGCCATTAGAGTAGCAGTGGAAACAACAAAGACCAGATATTTGTGAATCAGGCTGAAGTGTCTGTTACTGAATGAACGCCTATTAGTCACATGGCACTTTTTTTGTGGAAGTCCAGGACATCTGTGAGTGTAGCAATAGCAGCACCATCTTAGATGTGAGTACAGTACACAGTAATTAGGGGCTGAAATATCTTCGAGCTCTGAAGACAAGGGGTAGCCTTTCGATGTAGTCCTAGCTAAGGACATGCTTTTGCCATTAGAGATCCTCAGTAATAATTCTTTTGGCACAAGACCAGCAATTTTAGTCGGAAGTGGGGTAGTCAATAACATTGACCCTAGTATTCAACTGGTACTTATTTTATCAGCCCCAAAAGGATGAAAGGTAAAGTTGACTTCAGCATGTTTCAAACACAAAGCATAAAGAGCCAGAAGAAATTCCACTAAGCATTTTGTTTAATGCACTAATGATTCTATCAGCTTGCCACCTCAGTAATAATTAAGCCCAACATTTGAAGCAATTGTGGGGACTCTAGCTGAGTGATTAGGGTTCGAGTTTTTGTTGCTAAAAGAGGCAAGATTGTCATGGCTCTTAAGGTCTTTGTTTATGGAATCAAAACAGGTTTGGCATGTGGTGTGTAGATTGTGTGTAGATGATGCCAGACCAAGACAAAATAAGAAAGAATGAAGGATTATCTCATCTGCATAAGAGTAGGATCATTTCCACAATAGTGTGATCTGATAGGGTGCCACAATAGTGTGATCTTATAGGAAGCTACTGATACAAGAAATGTGAGATCAGTATAGTCTGTAAGCAGGAAGTTATAACAGGAGATTTATATGCCAGACACACTCAAAGGCTTTGTTGATGTCTAGAGCAATATTGCTTTTGCCAAACTTCTCTAAAGCAAATGCCCACTGGTGAGTGACATAAGAGAGGAGGTCTCCAGTGGATTTGGCTCAGAAGAAGCCATACCAATAATCACTGAGGAGAGAGGTTCAAAGTGTAGGAGAATGTCATTGTTAATGACTGTCTCCATTACTTTTGAGGTATTAGAAGTGAAAACAGTGGGACAATAGTTATCAGGGCCAAAGGGGCTGCTTTTCTTTGGAATGGGGCATACAATATATTTCCAAATGCCAGTAGAGAGTGAGAGATTTAAGAGTTTAGAGAGTATAGGAGCAAGTTCCATGAGGCAATATTTAAGTGTTTTAGAAGAGCCATTGTCAAGACCCTTGTTTTTTAGAAGCAACCAGGTGGTTCAGAAACCTTTCAGCATTTAAATGATATGTAACATTTACATTCTTTATATTATTGTTACAATTTCCATTGCAGATGTCATCTATCTGGACTTCTGCAAATCATTCAACAAAGCTGACCACAGCATCCTATTAAAGAAAATATTGAACATTGGAGTCCAAGGGAAACTATGAAAGTAGACTAAGTGTTTTCTGTTGAACAGAAGCCAGCATGTGGTGATAGATGGTGTTCAGCCAAGCTCTGCAAGAGTCATCAGTAGAGTCCCACAAGGCACTGTATTGGGTCCATTCCTTTTCATTATTTACATACATCAATGACATCATTGATATCATGAAACACAGCAGCATTAGAATTTCTGTGGATGATTAAGCTTCTGAAGGTCATCGACAGGGCAGGAGACTGGACTAATCTCCAATCGGATCCGCTCACTGTTATCCAATGGGCAGAAAAACACAATATGCAGCTAAACAAGAATAAATTTGAATTAATCTACTTCAGTAAGGAGGTTGCACTTAAGCTACAAGACACTCTTCCATGGGATGAAAAGCTTGTGACATCCAACATCACTAGGGACCTCAGAGTAACTGTCAACAACTACATATATATAGTATATATATATATATATATATATATATATATTATAAATATAGTGTGTATGTGTGCGTGCATGTGCATATGTGTATGTATAAGTGTCTACACACACACACACACATACATAGTATCTTCTACCATCTTTTGGGCTGATCCCTTATTCCATGCTCAAAGAATTTCCTGTCTTTACTGGCAAAGAACTCTTCCAGGTGAATTTTTACATCCTCTTCAGAGGTAAAGGTCTCTCTATTCAATGAATTTTGAAGACCAAAACAGGTGGAAATCTGAAGACACAAGGTCAGGCAAATACAGAGGATGAGGCAAAACCTCTCACCTCAACCCCAATAATGTCTGCCACATTTGCAAAGGTGTGTAACATCTGGCATTGTTGTGCTGAAAGACAATCCCCTTAAGATCAGTAAGTTCTGGACACTTCTGGTAGACTGTTGCATTTAATTTGTCCAGATGGTCATAGTACACATCTGAACTGATGGTCCTTTTCATAGAAAAAAACTCATAGAAGACAACACCCTTCCAATCCCACCAAATTGAAAGCATAACTTTCTTAAGGAGAAGTCCTTTTTTGAAGGTTGTTTATGGTGGTTTGCATTGCTTCCCCCATGACCTTTTGCATCTCACACTGTTATAGGCAATCTGCTTTTTTTTTTCTCCTGTCTCTATTCTATTAAAAAAAAGGACCATTTTCCTCATGCATCATTTATTGGGCCATGTTCTTCTCTTTATTCAATTGATGTGGGATCCAAATACTGAGCCTGCTGACATAATAAAGCTGACGCAGATGATTTTCAACACCCAATTTGGATAATTGGAGAATATCTGCAATTATAAAACAGGAGTTAGTCTTGACTAACTTCTTCACATTGTCAATGTTAACACCATTTGGCTAGCCATAGCAAGGAGCAACTTGAATAGAAAAATTTCCCTATCAAAATCTTGAAAACCACTTCTGGCACACATGTTACATAACAGCATCCTCTTCATATACAATACATATCTTCTTGCTGGTTTCTGCTGCTTTCTTGCCATTTTTACAATAAAAAAAACCATGATATATCAATAATGTTCAATTTGATTTTCCATTTTCAGGCTGATCTCAAACATACAAAATACAACCTGTTTCATCAGAAAGGTAAAAAGTGAATGGTGTCAGATATCTAACAAGTATGTATGCACAAAGGAAAAAAAGTGAACAAACTTTTTGCCCAACCCAGTGTGTGTGTGTGTGTGTGTGTGTGTGTGTGTGTGTGTGTGTGTGTGTGTGTGTGTGTGTGTGTGTGTATGTGTGCATGCGTGTGTGTGTGTGTGTGCATCAGCCCACCACAATCTCTCCCTCTCTGTAACACCACCCGTAAAAACTTTACCTAAAATGGTCAATTCTCTCACTAAATTACACTCTTTTATTAAAGTTAATTCTGTTGCTATTTTTATTTCTATTCTCATTAATTCATGTATTTTTATCTCCATTCTCATACCAACTGCTTCTGTCCAACTGTCCAATACTGTTTTTATGCATGTGTCTATTTATGCTTGACCCCAATTTTTAAACTATTTTTAAAGTAATTATTTCAAAACAACCTACTAACTACAGTTATTGAATCACACTTCTTTTTTCCCACAAATAAAACAAATTTCGCACCCACGCAAATATATTAGCACACCAAACACAATAACCTGAACTAATTATAAATAAACTTCCCATTTTTCTGATTCTCACATCTAAATAATCCTCAACTTGAATGAAACTGGTTGTTCACTGTGAGGAATTGTACATTCTATTCAATTAATAACAATAATATATATCATCATCATCATATTAATGTCTACATTTCCATGCTTGCATGGGTGAGATGAAATTTGTTAAGGTGGATTTCCTATGGCTGAACGCCCTTCTTGTCGCCAGCCCTCACCTGTTTCCAAGTAAAGTAATATTTTCTTGTGACCAGACATGTTTTCCCACAGAAGATTGGAAATGGACACTGCTTACATGACGGTGACACTCGTTTACAACTATCACATGGTAGTTGTAAACAAGAAGATAGTAACACACGACAGGTTTCTTTCAGTTTCTGCCTACCAAATCCATTCACAAAGCTTCGGTTAGCCTAGGACTATAGTAGGAGACACTTGCCCAAGAAACTATGCACTGGGACTGAATCCAAAATCATGTGGTTCAAGATCAAATGTCTTACCACACAGCCATTCCTGTACCTATAATATATATATATATATATATATATAGTCAATTTGAGGATGTCAGGTCCTCATTAGGGATTATTATAGTAATACATATTGTTAATAATGATGAAAGTAATAAAATGGAGAAATTATGGATGTATAAATAATTTATTTGTATGATTTTATATATATATATATATATATATATATATAAATAGGTATGATGACGTGGTTAAGAAGCTTGCTTCCTCCTAACCATGTGGCCTTGAGTTCACTCCTATTGTGTGGCACCTTTGGCAAGAGTCTTTTACTATAGCCCTGAGCATGATCAAAGCCTTGTCAGTGGATTTCGTAGACAGAAACAGCAAGAAGCTTGCCTCAACAAGTTCCATCTGAGTCATGCAAGTGTGGAAAAGTGAACATTAGATGATGGTGATTACACACACACACACATATAAGGATAGTGGATTGGCAAAATCATTGGAGCTTCAGAAAAAATGCTTTGCAGTATTTATTGTAGCTATTTAAATTCTGAGTTCAAATCCTGCTGAGAGGAACTTTGTCTTTCATCCCTCCAGAATCAATAAAATAAGGTACCTGTCACGTACAGGGTTAAAACAATCGACAAGCCCCTCCCTCGCAAATTTCAGTTCTTGTACCTATGTTAGAAACAACACACACACACACACACACACACAATCAACATAAAAATAAATCTACATATACTTTGAATGCAACTTATAAACCCATACTATCTCATGTTTAACCACACCCAACTATATATTAGTACTACCTCATAAAGATTCAAACCAAATCTATTTCTGTGTATAGCAAGAGTAAATAGATTTCTATCAAATACTTAACTCCCTAAAAGGCTTGCATATACCAGTTGTCACCTCCTCCAATGATCACTCCTTAGTTTACTCAAATTCGGCTTTGATTGTAACCCAGCAACCTCAATTTAAACTTAACTTCACCTAGATAGGATCTCTTTCTTTCTGGCTCACTCACTCTTCATTGATAAATGTACTTTTTCCGTCTCTATACAATTTCTATTCAAATAAGCTGGTCTCTTTGTTCTCTCTCTCTCTCTCTCTCTCTCTCTCTCTCTCTCTCTCTCT
>NC_068984.1:123142767-123148641 GCF_001194135.2 Octopus bimaculoides | reverse complement strand
TCTCTCTCTCTCTCTCTCTCTCTCTCTCTCTCTCTTTCTCTCTCTTATACTTATCCTTAGTGTTCAACAAATATGCCATCTACATTACAGAAAACCTGCCTTAGTAGACTCATGAACACTGTCACTCCTTCTGTGGTTAAGTTATTAAAAAGAAAACAAAGCCTTGAAGTAGAACTAACTGACAAAGGGCAGAGGGAATTATCAATCTTGTAAAGACAGCCTCATTAAATTTGGCACAACTATAGAACACAGTTCTTTTCTTTTTCATGCAAACATTTGGATTGGAGCCTTGGTTTAAGAATAACAGTTTCTTGATATATTACTTCAGGTAGTGTAACTGACTACTAAGTAATTTTCCAGCACAGATACAATATTAGATAGTACAATAATATACACCTTGAAATGATATTCTATTTGCTGGTGCGCAATCACATAGCCTAATGTCCTCACTTCAGTTTATGATTAGTACTCCTTTCCAGTAAGCAGATGATTTCCAGAAGCTCATCTAGGGCCATTGGCTTCCAAATAGACTACTTAGGTGGATTGCAGTTAATAGCAACTAATAAGACAGTGTCTTTTTCCCTTCCTTGAGCAAAACTTTCAAATATTTTCAAAACCATGACAAATATTTTAAAATATTTTCAAAACCATGGTGCAAGGTCAGGGTTATGTGGTGGATGTGACATCAATTCTCAACCAATCTCCAATAATTTTTCTCGAGTTAATAAAGACATGTGGTCTAGCGTTGAGTGAATGTCTTTCAATTTATGTGGAACCCAAATATCAAGCTTCGTAATGAGTCCAAAACATTTTAAGTGATTGTCAATTGCTGTGTGTGTTACATTTAACTTTTCTATAATCTTTTGCACAGTTATATGATAATCAGATTCAATTATGGGTTTGATTCAGTCATCATCAACTTCAGTAGGTCAACCAGAAAGTTGGTCATCTTTGAGTGAAAAATCTCCAGGATAGAATTATTAAAACCATTTCTGACATATGCGTTCTGTTAAGCAATCAACACCATAAACTTCACATATCTCTTTGTGAGCCTCAGCAGCTTTCTTGCCTTTAGGGAAATAAAAAAGCAAAATATGGCGAAAATGTTCGTTTTTGCACTCCATGTTAAAATTGATACTGAACTACCAGCTGTAAACAAAATTATGTGCAATTTGCTTCTAAATTAAGCTAAAAGTAATGGCTATCAAATGTCAAAAAGAAAAAATCATAACATTGACAAAAGTCATTCCAAAAAATCACAACTATTTGCAAAAAACGAAATTACTTCCTTGCTAACCCTATGTATGCATGTATGTATATATGTATGTATGTATGTACGTATGTATGTATGTACGTACGTATGTATGTGTATATGTACTACGGATGGATTGACATATATATTTCAGTTTCCATCTATGCCTACCAAATGCACTCACTACCCCAGGGCTGTAGTAGAAGACTATAGACCGAGATGCCATGCAATAGGACTGAAACGGGAACAATGTGGTCAAGAAGCAAACTTCTTACCACACTGCCACACCCTCACTATAGATGCACACTCACACCTGCACGCATGCACACACACATATATATTTATATATATATACACACACATTCATACACTTTACATAATGTCCACACTCATACATACAGAAACACAAACATAAATACATGCACACACTGGATGAAACCCTAGTAATCCAGCTTTATCAAAGTAAGGGTATAATCTGGATTAGTAAGTTTTTTTACAACCTGGTTAAAATGTCATTACTAACAGAAAACCCTACAGGCTTAGATTAATGATTACGAACTAAAACAAATGCTATGCACCAATGAAACACTTGATACATTATATTTATAAAAATCATACGCCAGAATGCTTAACCCTTTAGTATTCAGATTACTTTATCAAATGTAATGCATATTTAATCACACTGCTTTTAATTAATCATGCATTTCCCCATAACTTAGAGATTTTGATAATGTGATTACATATTTTTAGAATAACATTGTAGGATAAGCATTAGAGGCTGGATCAAGCTGACTCAAACAGAAAACAGGTAAAAGGGTTAAATCATCTAAAACAGCTAACTTAATGCCATTATCCTCTAAGTTGATATCAACTGCTTCATGTTATTAATATGATCTGTGATGTATTTTTGAGGCAAAACTAATGTTCCAAATAATTTACAAAGTGAGATTGATGGATGGATAAAAGTATAAATAGGTAGCTGGATGAAATATAGGTGACTACACACACACACAAACATATATATACATATACATATCATCATCATCATCGTTTAATGTCCGCTTTCCATGCTAGTATGGGTTGGACGATTTGACTGAGGACTGGCAAGCCAGAAGGCTGCACCAGGCTCCAATCTGATCTGGCAGAGTTTCTACAGCTGGATGCCCTTCCTAACGCCAACCACTCCAAGAGTGTAGTGGGTGCTTTTACGTGCCACCGGCACGAGGGCCAGTCACATGGTACTGGCCTCGCTCAAAAGGTGTTTTTTTACATGTCACCTACACAGGAGCCAGTCCAGCGACACTGGCAACGACCTCGCTCGAATGATTTTCTAACATGCCACCAGCACAAGTGCTAGAAGGCGACAATGGTAACAATTACGCTCAAATGGTGCCATTTACGGTCCACCATCACGGAAGCCAGACAGGGGCAAAACACAACCATTTTTAAGCAACCTTAATTCCACAGTATGCACAGAGTTTCAAATAGTATTTTAAATAAAATATATGAAAATTAGGGTTATATCTGTCCAACATGGTAAAATTACAACTTTTCAATGTGTTAAATGAATTTTTTTTTTTTTAGAAAATGCATTTTCCTTGTTTATCAGATTATTTTAGAGCTAAATTGTATTGTAATTTTACAAAAATACCTACATAAGTTTAAACTGTAATAATTTAAGTATATAGAATTATATAATGGCAACTAGAAGTAAAAACCGTAATTCAGCATTTGGATTTCCTGCAGAATTTCCTACAGTAATGACCCCATCAAAGGCTGATGTATTCCAAAATTATTTATACATAAGAAAACATGAAGAACAAATATCAAAAACTTAACCCACAGTGAAAGAATGCTACCAGATTGTTGCCACAGATGTGCAAAATTTTCTTTTCCTTGAATTAGGTTTGAGGAAATAGCTCTAGAAATTGAGAGATTGATTGAATCTGCTTATAAATTAAATACCAGTTGCAGCCCAACTACATACAGTGACATCACAACTTTCACTATCTATAGTAATAGCTCAGTATAGGTTTGTAAACATTCACACACATACATGTATCAAATAGGCCAGGAATAAAGTGTGCTTGCTGCTGGGAATATGGTGGACATCTGAACTTGCAATGTGTTTTTTTATGAAAAATGTAGATTTTACATTTTTGTGGCTCTTTTACTCTGTAAAAGACGACAGGGTGGGAAGAAATTAACAAATGTTATTGTCAGTAATGTGACACACACAAATCCATATACCTAATCTCTGGCAATGCAACTGTGCTAATGGTAGTAATAACAATGCTAAACATAATAGAACAAATCAAAGGCTTTTTATTCAGATCTTAATGATTTTACATTTTCACACACACACACACACACACATAACATCTACAAGAGTTTACTATAACCATGTGAATTAATCAAGAGAAAATAATCATTAATTCCTTGAAATTATTTCTCTTTCTCTTTGGGAGTTGCTCACAATTACTGCTAGATTTTCTGTTCTTTCATCATAAGTAAATGATTGATTTATGTGAGTTATTTCCCTTAACTAATTCTTTTATTTTTTTTTGTTCTTTTTTTTTTTTAATTAAGCAAAGCTGTGATTTAAGAAGCTTGCTTTGCACCTACATGGTTTGGGGTTCAGTCCCACTGTGTGGTACCTTCGACAAAGGTCTTCTACTATAGCCTTGAACTAACGAACACTTTGTGAATGAATCTGGTAGACAAAAACTGTGTGGAAGCCCATTATATTTATGTTTGAGTGCGTGTGTGTGCCTTTCTGTTTGTCATTCCTACCGCTGTTACTTTACTTATGTCACCATAACCTAGCAATTCAACAAAAGCGGCTGAGAGAATAAGTAACAAACATAAAAAATAATAAGTACTGAGTTCGAGTTGTCTAAATAAATCCCTCTAAGGCGATGTCCTAGCATGGCCACAGTTCAATGATAGAAACTCATCATCATCATCATCATCGTTTAACGTCCGCTTTCCATGCTAGCATGGGTTGGACGATTTGACTGAGGACTGGTGAAACCAGATGGCTACACCAGGCTCCAATCTGATTTGGCAGAGTTTCTACAGCAGGATGCCCTTCCTAACGCCAACCACTCAGAGAGTGTAGTGGGTGCTTTTACGTGTCACCGCATGAAGGCCAGTCAGTAGTAAAAGATAAAAGATTAGCCAAAACTTTTCATAACACTTTTTCTTTAAGTGACTATACTATACTGATAAGACCCAATAATAACAAAATATGTCCATGGTTAACCATTTCTCTACAAGATCAGATTTCCCCTAAGCATACCTATTAATTCTTGAAATTATTTCTTTTTTTCTTAGTCACAAACAAATTATCGTTAGATTTTCGTTTGGCTCTCCATCTAAGAGGGAAATTTCAATAGGTTGAGTATTTTTCACATGTGACATTCTATAGATCTCCCCTTAACTTATATGACATTTAGTGAAGTACAGGTTACCATACTTAATGTGTTGAATCAATAATAAGTTTTATTCAATTGAAATTATAACCATAATGAGAAAAAAAACATTAATAGTGATGAAAATTTACAAAAAAATAACAAGCAAGGAAGAGAGAACTCTTAGAATTTCGACTGTCCAAAAATTTTAAATGTGTCAAAAGGAAAAGGAGTTGGATTTTTAGTGGATGTAGTGACAAATCTAAATTAGATCTCTTCAGCAAAGCATTGTGAACTAAAAGATACCAACACACCAGAATGACTAATAAATGTGGCTGTTTTGCTTCCAAATATTTTTTTAAAGTTTACAGATTATGTAAATCAGAAAAAGATGGATTGGAAAATGTTGTTTAGTTACAGGTTTGATCTGAAGAAAACTATGATCAAAGAACTTGAATATCCTCAATGAGCGCACATGTGTGTGTGTGTGTGTGTGCATGCTCCAGCATGAGCACAGCCATGTGGTTGAAACAAATAAAAGAATATATATATATTACATAAAGGAATAGGGATTTGGAATCCGGCCAGGTACCTTATCAGTACTCAAATATGACCCAGATCAGGATAACCACATCAAATGATAGGGAACACAATAGAACTGCTTAAGATAAACAATTAAATGTTACTTCACTCAATAAATAAATCCTGAGCTTGCTTCACAAGATTTCACACAGCATACAGAATAATTAATCAAGACATCATGAAGAAGAATGGAAAATTATACATCTTCAAAAATTATTCATCACAATATTATTCTTGTTAAATTCCAGTCTGACATATTTTAGCTGAATAAGTATCCTAGTGTCCTTTGATGTAGCATTTATGTGCATTTAGTTGATTCATTTGCAGAATATATCCATCCAAGGTAGACATTCCTTTGCAGCTTTGTTCAAGGTTTTACCCGTAAAGGTGAATTTGCTGCAGCCATCTGTATGGGTAAAACTTTGAACAAAGCTGCTTAGGAATGTCTACCTTGGATGAATATATACTGCAAATGAATCAACTAAATGCACATAAATGCTACATCAAAGGACACTAGGACACTTGTTCAGCTAAAATATGTCAGACTGGAATTTAACAAGAATAATATTGTGATGAATAATTTTTGAAAATGTATAATTTTCCATTCTTCTTTTATGCCTTGAGTAT
>NC_068984.1:123135487-123142309 GCF_001194135.2 Octopus bimaculoides | reverse complement strand
CCAGTAGAGTGAAATAGGAATCAAAGGGGACTATTGGTAAAACACGGTTGAGAAACACTGCGGTAGATTTTCGTTTAGCACCAAGGTACGTCACTCTTTCAACATTAAAATAGAGTTACGTCCCTTGAATCATTCAAATATTTACAATGATTTACTGTTATCATTGTCGTTATTTATGCTGGAATGGGTTGGACGGTTTGACCGGGGCTGGTAAGCTGAAAGGCTGCACCAGACCTCAGTCTGATTTGGCATGGTTTCAACGGCTGGATGCCCTTCCTAACGCCAACCACTTAGAGAGTGTAATGGGTGCTTTTACGTGACATCGATATCTGCCACAACTGCGATTTTACTTGGCTTGAATGGTCTTCTTCTCAAGCATGACATAATGCCAAAGGTCTCGGTCATTGCCTCTGTGAGGCCCAACACTCGAAAGGAGCTTTTCAAATGCCACCGGCATCGACCACTTTGCTTCTGTGAGGCCCAAGACTCAAAAGGTACTTTTTCTGTGCCACTGGCATGGGTACCAGTTATATGACACCTGCATCAGCCATGACTGCAATTTCACTTGGCTTGATGGGTCTTCTCAAGCACAGCATATCCCCAGAGATCTCAGTCACTAGTCTCTGTGAGGCCCAAAGTTCAAAGATCATGCTTCACTATCTCATCCCATGTCTTCCTGGGTCTACCTCTACCACAAGTTTCCACTACAGTTAGAGATCGGCACTTCTTTACACAGCTGTCCTCATACATATGCATTACATGATTATACCAGTGCAGTCGTCTCTCTTGCACACCACATCTGATGCCTCTTATGCCCAACTTTTCTCTCATGATGCTTACACTCTGTCGAACATGCACACTTACATAGCACATCCAGCGAAGCATACTGGCTTCATTTCTTTCAAGCCTACACATGGCTTTGGCTGTCACAGCCCATGTTTCACTGCCATGTAGCTTTGCTGTTTGCACACAAGCATCATACAATCTGCCTTTCACTCTGAGGGAGAGGTTCTTTGTTGCCAGCAGAGGTAGGAGTTTTCTCAATTTGCCCAACCTATTCTTATTCTCACAGCTACACTCTCGGAGCATCCGCTTCTGCTACTAACTTGGTCACCTAGATAACGGAGGCTATCTACTATCTCTAGCTTAACCCACTGGCAATTGATGAAATCCATTTTCTGTATATTTTCGGTGTTTATTGTACCTGTGCATCTTCCACACACAAAAGCTATTTTCCCTGTTAACTTTCCTCTGATATTGCTGCACCTCTTATGTGTCCATAGCTTACACTGGGTATATCTTATGGAGTTTCTACCTACACCTTTTCTACAGATCGAGCAGGGCCATCTACCTGAAGGGATTTGTGATTTTTCTGCCTTCCTACTTACTAATACTTTGGTTTTTGCTAGGTTAACTCTAAGGCCTTTCAATTCTAGACCTTGCTTCTATACCTGGAACTTCTTCAGTCCCTTTATGTTATACTGAAGCCCAGATTATTTTAAGACATGTGTGTAAATCTATAATTTGTATGTTTTGTATTTTTGCTTTCATGCATTAATGAACATATACAAAATATGTACAAGCTTCAGCAATACATGTTCTAAAATTGAAACAATACAGAGATGATGATGATATATAAATATATACATTAGAGATTTAGCATCTACTTTCTCATGTTTGCATGGATCAGATAGAATTAATTGAAGCAGATTCTTTATGGCTTTGACTTCATGCCCTTCGAGGCACCAATCTTTGCCAGTTTCTATGCAATATAATATTTTCCAATTTTTAGACGTTTCACAGAAAAGGAATGACACAGCTTGTGTGACTGTGAAGCTCCTTTAAAACTATAGCATGGAGATCAACAAAAATCAGCACAAACACACACACACACTCACAAAACAGACTTCTTTCAGTTTCAGTCTACCAAATCTACCACATGACTGAGAAGCAAACTTCTTAACCAAACAACCACATCTGCGAAGTGTTGAGTATTCTTTAATACATTAAACTGAAGTGTTACTCAATACTTTATAGTAGAATATATATTTATCAACATTTACAATGAAGCAGTTAATAATGACTTTGAAATTTTGGTTTACATGTCTTCATCAGACTGACAAAGGTAAGCAAGGTACAACTTTCAAGTTGCTACCAACCTTTCTGAAAAGTTTATAAATAGATAAATATAAATAAAGAAACATATACACACACACACACATTTAACAGTTCTTAATCTATTTGTATCTTTTGTGATTAAAAATAATAAAAATTAAAACGTAATAAAAAATGTATATAGTCATTTATCAAATTGTATTTCTCCCATTTGATCTACCAAACCGCTGTGTGTGTATGTGCATGCGCAAGAGAGAGAGGGAGGTAGGGAGAGCACACACAGGCATGTATGTGTGTGTGTATTTACCAAGCTCACAGTCTCTATTTTGAGTCTTACTCCAAACTATTCATAAGTGTGAACAGCCAAGCACACTACTACGCTCAGAGTAGACAGTCAACTCTTGCTATAACAAACATATCACTCCACTATTCCCAACATATTGAGTTTCTATATTAAATGTTGCACTATGTGAAATACATTTCAATAAATTTTACAATTATTAAAGGCAGTGAACTGGCACTCATTAACATGCCAAGCAAAATGCTTAGCAGCATTTCATCCTGTCTTAAGATTTTGAGTTCAAATTCCACCAAGGTCAACTTTGTGTTCAAATTCTGCCAAGGTCAACTTTGCCTGTCATCTTTTGGGGTCGATAAAATAAGTCGATGTTATCAACTCTACCGGAATTGATGGCCTTGTGCCAAAAATTGAAACCAATATATTTTACAATTATACACACACACACTACACACACAAAGGTGCAGATGTAACTGAATGGTTAAAAAGCTAACTTTCTAACTATGTGGTCTTGGGTTTAGTCCCAATGTGTCACGTGGTGGTGGTGGTGGTGGTGGTGGTGATACATCTTTTCCTTTTTCAGTGATTAGACTGTGGCCATGCTGGGGCACTACCTTGAATTTTAAGTTTAATCAATTGACCCCAGTACTTATTTTCCTTATTTTAAGCCAAGCACTTATTCTATTGGTCGCTTTTGCTGAACTGCCAAGTTATGGAAACATAAACATACCAACACCAGTTGTCAAGCAGTGGTAGGGGACAAACAGACACAAACACACACACACATGCATGCACGTGTGTGCGTGTGTACATGAGAGGCCTCTTTCAGTTTCCTTCCACCCCAAATCTATCTGTATTTATGCATATATATATGTATATACACATACATTATAAGCACAGGTTTAGCTGCATGGCAAGAAGCTTGCTTCCCAACCACATGGTTCCAGGTTCAGTCACACTGCGTGGCACCTTGGGCAAGTATTTTCTATTATAACCCAAGCCAGCTAAAGTTTTGTGAGTAGATTTGGCAGACAGAAGTTATAAGAATCCTGCACTTTATATGTATATAAATATGTGTGTGTGTGTGTGGGTGTGATGTATGATGTACATGTGAGTGTGTGTATATTTGTGCCTCTTTGTCATGATATTGCATGATAGTCATAAAATGATTGTCGCTGTCATCTATATCCATTATTCTGCATGAACATGTCTGGCCATGAGGAAACAGGTGAGGATTTACAACAGGAAGGGCATCCGATGAGAGAAAATCTGCCTCAATAAACTCTGTATGACCTTGTAAGCATGGAAAAATGGGTCGTCATCATCATCATCATTTAACATCTGTTTTCCAACATGGATTGGACAGGTGTTAAAATGATAAGGATGATCATATATATATATGTATATGCATATATAAATATATATAAAATAAAATATAAAATATATATATAAAATAAAATCGTTTATTTTTCCTATGCTAGCACGCATCAGAAAATTTGAGACATATTATGACAGCTTTACCATCAGATGCCCTTCCTTTCACCAACGTCACTTCATTTTCAAGTGATTCCTTATTCCAATGTCATTAAAGATGCAAAGCCATGAGCCAGTTTGTTGACAAGGTAAATGACAACATTACTGTTTTAGCTCAGCAATTGTAAGAGGATCACAACTGTAAAAAAAACCATGAATACACACACACACACATACACACTTGCATGTTTGTATATGTGTACAAATATGTATGTATGTGTGTATATATATATATATATATATATATATATATATATATATATATAAATAATAAGGGTGGCTTGTTTGCAATTTTACAACTGAAAGGCAGAAACATATACGTCACTAAAGTGACTGAGAGCACTAGTCAGCACCAGTATTGCTAGAAATAAGAGTTAAAACAACTCATAGCCACAAAGAGCACCTTATCTTAATGACTGACAAGTAATGCAAACTCTCTCAGTGCCTAGGAATAGCCAGATCACAGTGATTTCGCATTTATATTAATGCTCTTCAGTGACTCTCACCTAGCATCTTGGGTTAAACTCAACCTGCCTTGTCAGTTTATAAGATTATTGTAGAAATCATATATATATATATAGACAGATAGATAGAAATAGATCATCATCATCATTTAATGTCTGCTTTCAATGCCAGCATGGAAAGGATAGATATATATTTATATGCAATGGACTTCTTTCAATTTTTGCCTAACAAATCTACAAGTACTTTTTTCAATATACAGGCATAGTATATCCTTTCATGAGACTTTTTTGTAGCTGGATTTTCTGTTGATGGGGATGCTGGGGCTGGAGGAATCAGTGGAATGGCTGGCAAGAGCACATGGAGCATGGTGGTATGGGTGTGTGTTGAGGAGGGATGAGGAGCATATTCTGAGGAGGGTGCTAGAGTTTGAGGTGAAGGGACAGCAAAAGCAAGGCAGACCGAGGAAAATGTGGAAGAGACAGGTGGAGGAGAAGATGGGGAGGGTTGGTTTGAGAACCTGGCAAGATGGCAAGATGGTGTGAGGGAAGTTGCTATGGCATTGAGGTAGATCTGGCCACCACCATCCCACCCCCACCCACCGTTAACGGGGACAAAATCCAGATTCAAAATGATGGATGATGATGAGTATAGTCAAACCTTTAAGAAATTTATTTTGCATCCACAAAATCTCAGGTTTGAATGCTCAACATAACATCTTGAACAAATATCATTTCTATGGTTTCAGGGTTAATCCATACTTTGTGACAGAAATTAAGTCATGGGTGGATTGACCTGTGACCCAAAAGATAAACCCTTTTCACACAATGTGTCATACTGATTCTATCTCAGAATTACATTATGGGTGTCTGTGAAATGCTCAGCCACTTTTATGTTAATTTAGAATCAACATTGTCAAACAATGGATATCCATCACCATACATGAGCCATGAAATCAATACCTTACATTGAGCAATAACAAGAACTAATGGCAAACTAGAAGCATTTAAAATTTTAGATACAAAGCAAAATACTTTATCCACTTAATTATGGTTGATGAAGCACACTAACCCTTTAGTGTTCACATTATTCTGTCAAAAGTAATGCTTATTTATTCATATGTCTTTAATCAATTATGCAATATCTTGCAGCTTTGAGATTTTGATGAGGTAACTGTTAAATTCTAGAATGATATTGTAGTGTATGTGTGAGAGGTCACATCTGGCCAGTTTGAACATAAAACAAGTAGAATATTTGTGCCAGATATGGCCAGTTTAAATACTAAAGGGTTAAAGGAGAAAAACATGTCAAAGAGGTGATAAATTTATTGACAAACACCCAAGCTGTTGTATGACTGGGAGGCTACTATTAACACAATCAGATATAGAGTGGGTTTTGATAAAACTTTGAATTTATCATTCTAAATACTTCCTAAGCTGCAAAGAACTCTTAAGGACCAGTGTTTAGGTCCAGCTTTTATGGCATAAAGTCTAGAATGATACAGTACCTATTTGTGATAACAAGTTGAACAAAGGGGTGTAAAATTTGGTGGTAGACAATCCATCAGCCACTGAATTCCTATAACAGAGTCCACTTTTTCGCAAGTATTTAGGCCAGATCTCTAATCTGAAAAAAACTTCCTCCCACAGATATTGATGCCCTAAAAGGCCCCTCCTCTAAGCTATTTACATAAAAATGCTCTCTAAATACAAAAAAATACAGATCTATGTTCAAACTTATTAACCTCAAGCCCAAGTACTGACTATATATGGGGGAGTGGGGTAGACAAGAGATGAGGGTTCAGCACCTTGCTGAACAAATTCTTCAGACAATTTGTTCATAGAGATCAAATGTTTGTGCTACACATTAGCTTACTCTCTCCATCAAACTGACACTGCCTTTACAGATACATAATGTACCAGCTGTTAGATGTCAAAGTGATTGCAGAACATCTAGTTATTGAAACTATAATCTCATGACTGTGACTGTAACACCCTAACCAGTAGGCCTCGTGCTCTTGTGAATATATATATTTGAAAAGGATCAATGATCCCTCCCAAGCGATAGGTTCATAAGGCCAGTTTATCAGATTCTGTAACATATATATTACCCCAATGAATGGGACACCAGTCCTTTACAAGGTTACACATTTTTAGTAAATAAGTGAACTTGAGCAACATGAAATAAAACATATTGCTCAAGAACACAAAGCATTACCTGGTCCAGAAATCTTGTAATCAGGGGTGCAACACACTAACCATTAAGCCATGTGCCTCCACACTTTATATATATATAAGATCTTTATATATATATATAAGATCTAAGGATCGAGGTGTAGGAAGAAAGTTAGCTTCAAGCAATCCATAGTAAATATATAACACAAATGTGTGTGTGTGTGAAAAGGTATTATATAT
>NC_068984.1:123130431-123135259 GCF_001194135.2 Octopus bimaculoides | reverse complement strand
ATATATATATATATATATATATATATAATATGAAGGAGAGAAAGAGATTTGTTTATTTTGTGGTACAAAACGTAACATGTAACATCTGATGTATGTTTATTTATATGTAAGGTAAACAGTACTGCATAATCATACATACTACAATTTGGTCGACTGTATAATTGTATACATCAACAGAATGAAAAATCATATTTGATCTCCCTGCACTGAAATGTTAAATAACAACAGGAACTGTACAGTTTATCATAGATCTTCGTTTGCGATTTATCTTCCCAATCGCAAGGGGTTCGTTTCTACAAACCTCAATGACTTGGGTGTGGAAGGGATTGTGATCATTAACCTCGTTTAAAGAACTAGGTTAATGGACAACAGCGGTCAGGGAGCGAGAAGAGAAATGATTATATAACTTCTTGTTATGGATCTAATTGTTACATTTATATATCACTGATTCATGGCGATACATTAAGACAGCACACACACACACGTTACATGTGTATACATCTGTGTGTGTAGATGGATGGATGCCAGCATGCATGTGTGTCCAGAAACAATTTGCGATCGAAAAAGTTTACAATGACCATATAAATGCATAATATAAGCCGACCAACCACTATGCAATGTATATATGTATATATATATATATATATATATATATATATATATATATATATATATATATATATATATATATATATATATGTAGCTGAAATTTATTGATTTCTTGTATTAGCAGATAGTCTAACTATTTATGGAGATGAGGAAATAGGATTCTTGTGGCATTTGGATCTGTCCGAAAAGCACTTACCAGCGTCAACGGAAAGAAAATAGCATCGACTTGACATCGAAACAGTAACGTGGACACCCACTCACCGAGAGTTTACATCCTACTTTACAGCACTTGACACTCATGTAAACATATATTGGGGTATTCTTTTATTATCAGCTACATAGATCTTAGGCATCAAAGAAGTACAGTTGAAAGTTATGGCATTCGTGCCTTTGACAGGAATATTAGAAGTGTAATCAGAAGGCAATGAAATAGTCTTCGATCAGGTATCGAAACAGTATCGCGGATTTGTTCCGACCGTGCTGTTACCTATCGCTCAACAACGCTCGCCCCCTCGTATGTACACTAAAGCTTTTAAGTTTACAGCATGAATATCAATGGTTACAATAAACTTGGCATGAATCCATAATATCTCTACTGCTACGATGTCTGTTGAATAGGTGTTTCATATATTACAAGAAGGAAAATCCAACAGATGTGAGAAGGAAACTTCCTTGATGTGGCATTTGCGTTAAAAGCCACTACTGCAATAAAAGTCAAAGGAAGTGAAAACGGAAAAAAACAGCAAAGAAAAAATCTGGATTGAAAAGACTTGACTTACCAAAACCTGGAGACTTGTGAACAAGTTGTCTGACAAATTCTAAAGCCCTTTGCCAGCTGCATTCGGCCCTACATTTCTCAATTTCAGCCTCCAGCCGGGATGGCTTCACTTTCGCCGCCATTACACAGGAAACTGTACAAAGTCGTCTGCTAGTTACATTAATTTCAATAGATTTGTTTTATTTTTTGTGTTTATGAAATGAATTTCACTGATATATATTTCTTTTAGTATAATTTATATTTCCTTCACAAAAAATATTAATTTCTATATTCATTCATCATTATACATGCACATTTAATAATAATTAATATAAGCGAACCTTGATTTCGAGCAGAATTACCTCCCACTATAAAGATATATAAAACTGCTAGATAAAAGAAGTGATTACTTTTCCATATATAAGCAGTAAATCTTGCATTAATCTATTATATTTCATAATAATGCGATGTCTGAAAAATACGATAATCATTAATGACAAGTGATACTATCTGACTGTCATGTGTGTATACCTACGTATTCGACCTTATCTAAACAATTAGAACTTTATACTCTCGAATAAATATAAATTGCTGTGTGTGTTCAGAGGTCTGGATTGTATCCTAAATAGAAGAACGAGCCCATAACCATCTAATTTGAAAAATATAAATTTAAAATGATTGATTTTGTAGGTGTGGCTTCGTAGCTCCACATCGGCTCTGATCCAACTGACCTATGATCAAAACATTTCACTCGTGATCGTCCTGTTTTTTTCCTTTCTGTGTGTGTGTGTGTGTGTGTGTGTGTATATGTGTGTGCGCGCGTGCGGGTGAAAGCGCATGGCTTAGTGGTTTGGGTGTTGCACTCACGATTGCGAGATCGTGATTTCGATTCAGAGACCGGGCGTTGTGTTGTCTTCTTGAGTAAAGCACATTATTTCATGTTGTTCTACGATCATTTCGTCATCTGACATGTGGCACATGGTGCACCTGTACAGGTAATGTCGATTTGATGGAGGGAGTGACCTTAAATGAACACGAGCATTTGATTGCTATAAACAAATTATCGATGTGATTTTTCAACAAGAAATTGCCGAGCCCTCGAATGTCGTCTAACGTTAAAGTGACCTGTGGGATTGATTGAAAAGAGGACGGTCAAATTTCTGCTTAATTAAGGCGTATGATTTTAAACGTGTCCAACCCCATACCGAAGGACGAAGAATTATATGGATGCATAATCGTAGTGTTTTCCTATTAATAAAGAGACAGAGAAGAACTGATCTACATCATCCATTGGGTTATTCAGTTTTATAAGTTAGTCGGGTGTAACTTACGTAAGATTTTGCTGCTATTTCTAGTGAGGTGATTGATCATGTAGAAGCTCCCTCTTGGCTTTGACTGAACTAGTTTAATTTGCCTATCATATTTTGTGATTTAATACTTTTGACTTATTTAAAAATTTGATACATTAATCAATGCAAATTAACTAATTTTAATCTTTTGAAAGCATTTCAAAACAACTTTTCTCTTCAGTTTTGGTTAAGTTGAGGAAAATTTCGAAGCAGACAGTATCATCTTAATCATCTTGTATAATTTCATTATGCTGTCATTATACACAGGACACGCGGTCAACTTTGCCTTTCATCCTACTGGGGTCGATAAATTAAGTACCAGTTGCGTACTGGGTTGATCTAATCAACTGGCCCCTCCCCCAAAATTGTGTGATACCTTTAGGCTGGCCAAAACCTTGTGGGTGGATTTTGCTGACAGAAACTGAAAGCCTATTATATATATATACATATATTTGTATGTATGCATGCATGCATGTGTGTATGTGTGTCTTTGGTGGTCCCCCTCCATTGCTTGACAACCAGTGTTGGTATGTGTACATCTCCGTAACTTAGTGGTTTAGCAAAAGAGACTTATAGAATAAGTGCCAGGCTTAAAAGAAAATAAGTACAGGGGTCGTTTCACTCAACTAAAATTCTTCAAGTCAGTGCCCCAGAATGGTCACAGTCTAATGAATGAAACAAGTAAAAGGTAATTATTGATAGACTGACTGATCTTTTAATCAGACAATAATTTATAGCTGAAATAGCATCATCATCATCATCACTTTACATCCATTTTTGTACTTCTGCATGGATTGGATGAGTCTTCTTCAACACAGCATCTTACCACTTGTTGCAGTCATCATCTCATTCATGAAGTTTTACCTCCAGACAAACCAGCACAATTTTCCTAATAGCTATTTTCACAGCTCTAAACCAAATCAGAGATGATAAAAAATCAACACGGCCATATATTTTTGCAGAGACATAAAAGACCAGCTAAATTATCAGTTATCTGTTGAAGACCTTCAATACATGTAAAATACAATCTTAATATAAAATTGACTCTGTATACTCATAAAGCCTTATAAAACATAGAATTAATATATATAAACTGACACCAAGCCTTTGTCATAACCACATGCTACAATTTCTACAGCTGGATATCATTCCTAATGCCAACCACATTACAGTGTATACTGAATGCTTTTACATGTCACCAGCACTAGTGAGGTTGTTAAGTAACTTGCAAGACAGAAAAAGAACAGGGAAAAAGGAAAATGAAAAAGCTCCTGCTACTAAGTGACAGGAAGTTTTTAAGAGGAGAAGGTGGCTTTATGCCGGGTGTTTGAAGAGCTAAAGTATGGTAAGAGGACAACCACAGGTGTCATGGCTACCCCACATTATATAGGGTTGGATGGGAATAGTTGGAAAGGAGATAAAAGAGGACAGTGATGGAGTGCCAGAGCAAGGGTTGTGTCTCACTACCATGCAGCACCACAGTTCATATATTAGTATCATACAATTTGCTTTCACTCAAAAAGAGAGTACCTCTGTTATTAACAAAGGTAATATTTCTCTGAACTTTAGGCAGTGAGCTAGCAGAATTGTTAGCATGCGGGACAAAATGCTTAGCAACATTTCATCTCTAGTACCAAAAAGTACTGTTTTTAAAACAGGATGAATGTGCCAAATCATCTCATTCCAGTTCAAGATAGTGCAAGATAATGCGTATAGTGAGAATTCAACAGAGGTTTTCTGTGAATAATATAATTTCACTGAGTGGTTGAAAGGATCTTCTGGAGCTACTAGATGTTAAAGGTCACCAAAGTCTTAATGTGTTGGATGTATGAGGTCTGTGTCATACACCAATACGGGAGAGAAGAAACACTATTCTGCTATGCAGAGGCCAGTCTGAAGCAGTTTAAAACCTTCTTGTTCAGTGTGTATTGAAAATGATTGATGAAGCATAAGTATCTGGATTGGATAGGTGTAGCTAGTTATTGCTGTTGTGCAGAGAAAGATGAGGGAAAGTGTGTTGCAGTCAAGGTCACCTTAGCAACATTATAGGTAGTTATTTACTGGTAGCAAACTACAGTATTCATAGATAAGAATTGGGTCTGTAGCTCTGTGA
>NC_068984.1:123116429-123130421 GCF_001194135.2 Octopus bimaculoides | reverse complement strand
CCCAGTATATCCATGGTTTAAGACAGCACTGGTTGCAGTGTGCCATTGACAGATGACTTAAGATTTCTGGACAATAACTGTCATTCATGCTGTGAACAGCCACTGCGATGATGGTCCATAGCATCTCTAGAGCATGAGCTACTAGAAAACAACCACCAGCATAACTGTAATTCAAGGACTTGATTGGAGCTGAGCTTAGCAGGGGCCAGCAGCTTTGGATGTCAAAAATGTTTATGTTGAATTAGTAGTTAATAGTGACTCCTATCTGTTTTCAGCCTTATGCATAACAGAGAAGTCATACAGATAAAGAAAATATTTAATGGTACAGTAGTCAGTACTTATGTCTAACACTGGTTTTTATACTGAGGGACACGGATTTTTGCTGTCCAATAGCGATATAAATCATCGTCCTAGTGTGGAACTAGCAGAAGAGTTTCACAAATTTGGACAGCAACCAAACTTTCTGAGAACATCACACAAGCTCTCTATTTACATTATCAAATGCCTTTGACATATTCACAAATGGAAAGATCAGATCCTGATATTACTCTTTGGAGCTCCTATGTAGTGAAGATCATCATCATTTAACATCCATTGTTCATGATGACATGGACTGGACAGTTTGACCATGGCTGGTAAGTTGAGGGGCTGCACCAGGCTCAAGTCTGATTTGGTATGTTTTCTACAGCTGGATGCCCTTCCTAATGCCAGCCACTCCAAGAGTGTAATGGGTACTTTTGCATGCCACTGGCACAGGTGCCAGTTGTGCGACACCAGTATCTGCCACAATATCAAGTAATTCTTGAACCCTGCAAAAACTGGATTGTGATCCTGGTGTAATGTCTTTTGGACACTGATTTAAGTAGCCTTTTGAAGTTGACTTTGGTAAGGATCTTCCAAGCAATGGACAGGATTGCTATAACCCTTTTGTTATATTAAACAGGTTTGTCTTCTTTGTTTTACAGACGGTGACAATGTTAGCATCCTTCTAATGTTGATGCACATACTCTATGTTTCCAAATACAGCAATGAAGCTCTCTTGTACAGAAGTAACCACCCTCTTTCAAGATCTCTATTAGAATGTTATACAGCCAAGAAGATTTCTAGCTTTTTGATGTTCTGGCAACATGAACTTCAGTATAATTGGGAGCTCTCCAAGGCAAGCCATCATTATGAAATAATAGTGCTTTCATGAATTCCTCCATGACTGCCTGATATCTGGCTTAGGGGTTGGTTGAAATGTTTTCTCCAGTGATCCACTATTGAGGACTGGTCAATCAAAATAAACTTGCTTTCAGATGATTTGACTGATGGTGTAAAGCCATAAAGTTTCTATTGCATCACAGAAATTGCAAGTCATACAGGTTGGCAGGTATCTGATTTCTTAAGCTTTTGCAATTCACCCTTCATTTTTCAGCAAATGTAAGGATTGAGTCTCACCTTGTAGAGTTTGCCACTGCTTTTTGTGTGTGTGTGCAATGAGGGATTGTTCAGAGTTGCTCTGTTGAACTTGCATATTTCATTCAGGGGTTACCAGTTGTGCTGCAGGTGTTCTCGTCAAACTATTTTTGACTTTCGTTTTTTTAGATTCTGTCTTGAATCATCTAGTTTTGGCAAAAGAATCATAAGTATGGAGCTTAAGGAAGGCCATTTGTCATATGTAACCTCTGAGGTGAAAGCTGTCTCTGAAGCCTGAAGCTTTTAACTTAGAGCTGAAGAATAACAAAAGCTCTTACAAATATCAGGACTGAATAGCTTGCAGCTGTTGATCCTCTTAAATGCTGTAAGGAGTACAAATGTTAGCATTATGGAATGGTCTATCTGATCTCCAGTTCCTTTCAATACACATGTAGATGCAGGTGTGGCTGTGTGGTAAAACGTTTGCTTTTCAACCACATATTTGTAAGGGCTTTTGTTTCGCTCTATAAGTGTATATTTCTCCACACCTTAGGCAACTATCTTGTACTATAGCTTCAGGCTCCTAAAATAGACTTGTGAGTGGATTTGGGAGACAGAAACAGAAAGAAGTCCATCTTATATATATGTGTATGTCTTTGTGTCTGTCTGCCACCACTGCTTGTCAACCAGTTTTGGTATGTTTACATCCCTGTTAATTAGCAGTTTGGTAAAAGAGACAGATAAAAATAAGTACCAGGCTTAAAAAAAAAAGAATAATTACTGGAGTTGATTCATTCAACTAAAACTTCTTCAAGGCAGTGCACCAGCATGGCCAGTCTTATGATTGAAGCAAGTAAAAGATAAAAGATAAAGATGTGAGCAAAACATCTTTCAGTCCTATCTACCAGACAACGATGTCAGTGTTTCAATCTTAGATCTATTTATGAAATATTTATGTACATTATACTGAAAGATGGTGCTGGGAAAGGTGAGGTCGTGCTCACGTTTACAAACACCATACACCTGTAGTATAAACATGTTTTTTTTTTATTTAAATTCCTTTATTTGCACATTAATCAACCATGAGGATAACTTAATCTTGTTTGGCTCTTCTATTCAGTGTTCTATCTAATGTTTGATAGAAGTCTTTATCCTGACTATCCGATAGCCGACTTGGTGCATAATTATTCAGTAACGTGAAATAGAGGGTCTGCTAAGGGAAATACGAAGTGACACTAGCCAGTAACTAATGGAAATTAGTGCCTCAGGCAACTTAGATTAGATAACAGACTTCCTCACTTCAAAGTCAATGTTGTGTTGGAGATATATATTTATGGGGTATTTTTCCCAGAAAATGCAGCTCTCACTAAACCTGTTACGAGAACCCTTTTCGTGTGGTCTTTTTTTTAGAGCTGTTCGATGCTGGGCTCCAGTTTGTCGAGTTGCCGACATCAAGCAGTGTTCATATCATTTCAAGTTAAAAGCCTGAGTGATTTAATTTTGTACAACCGCCATGAAAATTATCATGACGAAAATAGTCTCTTCTTAACTGTTCGGAGGACTTTTCGGATAGCATTAACGCGCACACGCACACACGTTGCATTAATAAGGGAGAATAATTTTTTTGTATATGTAACGAATCAACAAAATGAAAGCGTATGTGTTTACGATATTATTTCAAAATATTTACAATATAAAAATACCCTATTAAAAAAAACTTTAATGATAATAAATGAGTGGCAAATACATAAAAAAAATGAAACGTTTTGTTTCGAGAGTAAGAGTTCTATCTTGATCACGTGGTTGTTCTTAGTTAAAACGAGGCATTCTTCCTTTCAGTCGGAATCCGCCATTGCACTACATTGCAGGTAAGCTTTCTCCGACTAAAATTGTTCTAAATGCTTGTTTAATATTGTATATAATGTTAATTTTATATCTGTTTGTTGATTTATTCTGTTGTCGACTTAGTTATGTATCTTATAATGTAAATAATACCCCATATCATTCGCCAGCCAGTCCGTTAGATGATTGACTTTCTTCACGTGGAGTAATTTCTTCTCAAGCATGGAGTCTATGTGCGTGAGATTCGGTTAGTCATTTTAAATTTATATATTTTAATTGTAAATAGAAAGCATGTAGGTTATTTTATATTTTTGATTCTAGGATTATGACTTAGTTACGAAATGATTATACATTACTGTATAAGAAGTTTATCATTAATTAGACTACTGCCCAAATTTCTATCATGTCCCATCTGAGAAGTAAGGACGCATTGGGTAATTTAAGTCCTAGAAATATTTTGTATGAATAAAGGCGAAGTTGCCCCAGATTGAACATTAAAAAAAATCTTAATGGAAGAAACAGGTCAAATTTTCCTCGAGACAAGATTGTCTTGGTTGGAGCGTCTTTAAGTTGGATTATATCAGTCGTAATATCATGCTTCATATGTGTTATTGCTGTCGCAGCTGAGAAATCATCTCATACCATGTGCTATTAAAATCTCACTTCCAGCTGCACATTTATTTAATTTTTCTATTCACGTTATATTTTTACACATCATACTTGTGTTAGTTTACGGGACTGTATAAGGAACAATATAACGAAACTTTCGTAAGTTATAAGTTTGTCTTTTTCACGATTTAAATAGAATATAGACCATGCCATATAATGAGTACGAGTTTAAACAACGTTTCCGAAATTACGTAAATTGTTACTTGGCCGTTGCATGTTGCCACTAAAATTTCTTAGTAATATGAGAAACTTTCTGACATTCTTTGTCTTTTTCCTCTCACAAATTGCAAGTGGAAAGTTATAGTTTTTGAAATTTTGATTATTTTTAGAATCATAATTTCCATAGTTTCAACTGTGGTGCCACCAAAATAAATTTCGAAAATGGTAAATTTAAAACATAAGGGGGTTGGGAGAAAATCAAAAATTCGAGTTTTTTCTCCGAAAATTGCAATAGGAAATCTGAAATTTTTTTACGGGGAAGTGTGATAAAGCGGGATGTGGCGCCTCTCTGCAAGAATTTTCTGTCGAATAGTGATAAATATCTTGCGTACAAATAGTACTAAAAGAATTATCCCCAAACGCTTATGCCACTAGTATTGTAAGTGGTTTCAAATTAGCCAGACTCTTCTATTAATATTAGAGACAACTGGGTAGTCTAGTTTAATACGGAGTTGTTTTTTTTTTTTTTTTTTTTTTTCTTTACGTACTTTGGTGGGCACCACTTAGATATAAAGGTGTCGTAGGTTTAGTTTTAGTTTTTGAGATTTTTTTCTTCAGAATCGGAATCTCCATAGCCTAAAACGTGGGATTCCGTAAAAAAAATTAATAAATAAGGGGGTGGAAAGGTTCAGATTACATATAGTCCATCTCTACCATTAAAATGTATAGGAATTTCATGTGTCCCAACTGGGGGGGAGGACTTGAAATTTGATTTTAATTAAGTTATATATTCGGATCACTGATTTTCTATCATGTTACACTGATGCAGCCATTTGGTTATTTTAGCTTTAACTTTTCTGGTAATTAATAGCCATCGTTGATGCTTAGTGCTGGAAAATGGAGTGCAATATTTCCTGGATATACTGCAAGAAGTTCCTCCATCTCATTCTTCCTAGAAATATGCGACCCTTAAGTGAACTCGAGCTATTGAACAATCGATTTAACATTTTAATAGTTTAAGTGTAGATTAGGTTCCTCTTTAAAGGTGACAAATGGAAGACCATGAAACGGATGGGTGAGAATGTATACACACATTTTGATTTCAAAAGAACCTGAGTTTAGTGGAAGTGCTGTATTTGTTCTCTTACCAATTCTTATGAAGAGCAGGAGAAATTGAATAGAAATGTTTGTGGTGGTGGCACAATACCAGCAGTAGCCCAGTTCATTTAGCTTTGAACATAGAAATAAGTATTTAGGACTATCTGCAGTACAGGTAATATTTGTGTATAAAAAAAAATAAATGTAGGAAATTATTGCTGTGATGACCACTTGGGACACTTCTGAAATCTGTGATTTGTATTAAGTTAAATGTTCTGAGCAATGATTTTCCTACTTTTATTTATTACATTGTTAGGTTTTAGCTATCAATTTTTGTAGCAGTTGATATTTACTAGTTTTCAATCTTAGTCTGTGTAAATGTCTTGATAAAATGGTGTTCCATATATATGGGGACATTGCATTGTAGGACCAGCAAAAGCAAATCTGTAGAGAAGAGTTAAGTAATGTTGAATACCTAAAATTTAGTAATAAAATCCTTTAAACTGGACTTCCTTGCATCAGAAATACTACAGGATTTTATATATATATATAACCCTTTTGCATTCAGGTTGCCAAATGTAATGCTTATTTACATTGTTTTGAATTAATCTTGCATTATCTTGTAGCTTTGAGATTTAAATTGAGTGATTGTAAGGTAGGTGTAAGAAGCCAGATCTGATTGGTTTGATCATAAAACAGGCAAAATATTTGGGATGAATATAAATGGTTTAAATGCCAAAGGGGGTTAAAATCTTTTTCTGTGGTGGTTTAAAAGCAATGTACACACCACATGGTTTTGCTAACCTGTTGCACTTTTTGTTCACATACCCATTTTAGGTTGTTGCTGTTGTTTATTGCACTTGTAGGTTTAGCTCACTTACATTTTAAAACGTTTTTATTTTGCAGTGGCTGCTAAACATGCAGATCTTCGTAAAAACCCTTACTGGCAAGACCATCACACTTGAGGTAAGTTATCAAAATTTAAACAGCAATAAAGGTTTGCATAGTTGTTTGGTTAATGTGGTACTTGGACTTGTAGCAAGTGGAGGAGTCTATTTCTCTTGTCATCAGCTTAGTAGCCGATGTTCAAAGTACAGAAATCCAAAATATTTGTGTGTAATTTTGTCACCTTACATAATTTGTTACGCAAATCTAGGTCTTATAAAGAAATCAAATGTGTAATGTCCCTGTTTGCACAATGCTCTCAGCTTTCAGCATAAATTTTGTCTAAGATAGTTTTTAAATGTCAAAATTGAACTAGATGTGTATAACTAACCTCAAGTTTTGTAACTAAAGCTGGTCAACCTTGGTGTGCTGTTTATAACAGTTACAATATCTAAATATACACATTTACTAATTATTTTAAGTTTCAAGTGTACAAATTAGATACAAAAATTTCAAATTTCTGTTTTACATGCCTCACTGTTATTTCAGCTTGCTTCATTACAATTCTCAGTAATTCAGTTTCAATTTTTAAAAAAATACATAATAGATTATCTATTGGTACAAATTTGTATAGCTGAAAAGTCATTTTAGACATGGTTATGGTACATTCAGAAGTGTGGTGGTCTGTTGAACTAACAAAAATTTTATGCTTATTCTAAGTTACATCTACGTTCAGATTGACAGTGTTAAATGTCAAACAATAAAAGGAAATTGTTAATCTGATAAAGTAAGAAATTATTGCTATGGTAATCATTGTTAAAAAATGTTTTTCATTATAGGTCGAACCCAGTGATACTATCGAAAATGTCAAGGCAAAAATTCAAGATAAGGAGGGTAAGTATTTAATGATTCTTTCTATATTGCAGGCGTTATGTGTTGAAGATGGATTTTTCACTAGCAAATGTTTTTCTTACAGGAATTCCTCCAGATCAGCAAAGATTGATCTTTGCTGGTAAGCAACTTGAGGATGGCCGTACGCTGTCAGACTACAACATTCAAAAGGAGTCAACCCTTCATTTGGTCCTTCGTTTGCGAGGTGGTGCCAAGAAGCGCAAGAAGAAGAATTACACCACTCCCAAAAAGAATAAGCATAAGAAGAAGAAGGTTAAGTTGGCAGTTTTGAAATATTACAAGGTTTGTATATCTCTTCAATGTTCTTCATTAGTGACATTAATACTGTCTGGGCAATAGCAAATTGTTCATATATAACTTTGACTAACTTGAATGTTATCTCTTCAAATATGTTTCTGGCGAAAAACAAGTCCTATCTGAATGGTTGCAGTAGTGATCTTTGCTAGAAAAACCTCCAAATTAGAGGTGTTTGAAAGGGTGTCCACTTGTAGAAACGATGCTACATCAGGCAGGTGGTGTCTGGACAGCTCCATGTCAAACTGTCCAACCCATGCCAGCATGGAAAGCAGGCATTCAGAACAGTCTAGAATTTAGTTAAATGGAACCAAAGGTGGGTTGTACCTAAGTCTTCTTCTGGGTATGTTTTGTATTAGTATCCCTTAACCTTTAAGACGATAGGTGCTTCACCAGAATATTGATTAAAATTTTTGCAAATAATTGCATTTTATTATCCCCGTGAGCTGTCTTTTGGGGGCTATTGATGTTGTAATAACATTTATTAAATATTTGCCTTGAACGTTTCTTGTATAGCCCAATCAGAAAGCATTTTACAATTGTCATTTTAACTTTCCCATCTGGCTGTGGCTGTTCTGGGTTTGCCAAAGTGAATAATTATGCTACATTTAATTCTTTGCATCAAATCCTTTATTAAACCTCTGTATTTTCTAAGGAAATGTTATATTCTTCATGACTGGTGCCAGCTAATTTTCATGGTGAATTTAAAAAAGTTTCTCTCGTGATAATGAAAGTACTCAATGTATTATATCTAATAAATAGTGGTTACCACATCAATTGACAGGCTGCCCCACTGAAAGATGTCTCCTTGTAATCTATCTCCCAGCCATGTTCTTTGTACCTTTCACGTTTAGTTGCAATCTAGATTTATTGAACCTTTTACAATTAGCAATTTGTGGTATGCAGAGTTTGAAGAGTTCCAATTTTGCTATAGAATATGCAGGTCTAGTGTAATTAAACATTGATTCACTGGTTATAGTTCTTATGTTTTATTCACAAGGTAAAATCCAAAATTAGAAGCTAAGAACCAAGTGCTTATGGGAAGTAAATATTCAATACTTCAGATCTTAAGACTTTGGCTGTTTATATTTGAAGTTTGCAATAGGCAGGAGGTTAATTTGGGCAAATGTAGTTGCCAATAATCCCAGGATGCTGTTAGATGTTTCCAGTGTTTCACTTGATTAATGGTTTCTAATACATACACAACTTGCTTCATTTATTTTAAAAAGTAAACAAAACTTATAGATAAATGGCTGTTAATTGAAAATATTTTAACTGGCTACAATGATGCTCAGACCTACAGTACCACTATTTGATCAGATCAGTTAGAGCAACTGTAGTTAGAATTTTTTTCATCTTAAATATCTCAATTGATTTTTCATGGTAGGTTATATAACCTAAGTAACAGCTTCCCTTTTTGTTTGGTAATTTTTTTAGAAAACTTATTCTCAATAGTGTAAACTTTTTCTCATTTGAATGGTTGCTTCCACAATCACCATGTGCAGGTTTTTTTGTTTTTTGTGTGTGGCTAATTCTGATGATTGTTAGAAGCTGGATACATCTATTATAGGGTTAACCATCTGATCAATAGGCTAATGTTGGCCTGGATGGAAAATTGTAGCTATGAAGTCTGTTGGAAATGATGTTTCTTTTCCGTGTTTCACCTGAATAATGATTAATATTTATGGTTTCTGATCCACAGACATATTTGAATAACTGATATTTTAACCCTTTCGATACTAACCTGGCAGGAAAATTTTTTTGTTCATAAGACCAAGCCAGCCGAGAGTACCCATTGTTATTTAAATGTGAATTTAAGCACAAATCTTGTTTGTATATTTGTGAAAATACGTGATTTCACTTTGTAACTAGTTGAGTTATAAGTATCCGACATTGCTTGACGTGATATCTGAATTCGGTGGATTTTAGGTGATTTTTTTTTTTTTTTTTTTTTTTTCCAACTTTGAAAATGGATAGGAGTTTCATGCTATCAGGCAGTGATTCCGAATTTAAAGGTTTTTCAACGGAAAATATGGAGATATCGAGAAAAAGAATGAGTGCGGTACAAAAGCATGTGGTGTATGAGAATGAATAGGATATTTCTGTATTTCAAACCGAAAGCAGTGATTCTGAAGAAACTGAAAGTGGCGATAGCAACAGCAAAGACGATATTACATCGGAATGAAGTAAAAACTTTAAAAGGTTTTTATTAGCAATTTTTCTGAGGAGGTGGGGGTCTATCCATAGTCTTTCTTAGGATGCGAAACCGTTAGATTTTATTATTTTTTTTTTTCAGTATGCTTGTTTGAAGCGATCACTGTGGAAGCAAACTTCCGCAGAATGTAAACAAACAGTATATGCCAGGAAAGCCCACAAAATGGATCAAAGTTTGGAAAATTTGAAGTTGGGTGCTGCAGTGGATTTAGTTGTTATACAGGGAAAAGTTTACTTGTGAAATATTGTAAAAATTCAAAAAAGTTTACATTTCCTTTTAATTAAACAGTATGCAGTGTGACTGAAAGTAAGTGGTGTTGCTGGTGAGTTCCAGTAGCAGGCCAAGGCTGTTAATGTATTAAACTATTCATGATACCAAGTGTCTGTTGGAAATGATGTTCTTCCGTGTTTCACCTGATTAATGATTAAAACTTATGGTTTCTGATCCACAGACAATTTAGCTGTATTTATTGAAACTTGCAAGCAATTGTATAGTGTGTGTGTGTATATATATATATATATATATATATATATTACATCTACTTACATTTGGAGTTGACTTTTCAGTGAAATTAATTAGGCCTTTTGTGTATGCTAGTGCTGGTGACAATAAAATGGAGACTTGGTATTTGCTGCAAAATGATTGGTGTCAGAAAGGGCATGCAGTCATAGAACTCTGAGAATCAACTTATTCTACAGCCTGTCTGGAATGGAAAGTTGATGTAAATTGATGACCAACTGCAAGAATTCACATTTGTCTTTTTTCTGTGAGTGTAGACCCTACATGCTGTATAACGGCATATTCTGGAATAATTGTTGAAATTGTTCAAGAGATTTGTCATAATTGAATGCCTCTGATTTGTACTAAATAGTTCTAATTTTTTTTTTTTTCTTTTTGTATTTTTCACCAGTTTCACTACAATGTTCAAATGATGGATTGTTTTTGTTTGTTGCAGGTTGATGAAAATGGTAAAATCACTCGTCTGCGTCGTGAGTGTCCCAATGAGGAATGTGGAGCTGGTGTGTTTATGGCCTCACACTTTGATAGGCATTATTGCGGCAAATGCTATCTAACATATGTCTTCAATAAGCCAGAGGAGAGGCAGTAAATTGTAAACAGTGGGAATAAACTATGTATATTTAAACTGGTGTTGTAGTTTTGAGTTTTTGTCTGTATTGTGTTTAGATAAGCTTGGAGCCAACTCCAGCGTAGGGCACGGTTAAAATTGGAAGTTTGAGTCTAATCTAATTCATTTTGAAAAAGTACAAGAGATTATTAGCAAGTGTGGTGTTGAAGATATTACTACTGTTGTAGTGACACTTAACAGAATTTTGATCTAGTTATGAATAGATGTGTGCGGTAAGTTAGTAGCACATTAAAGGCAGTAGCCAAATACTTAAACTACTGTAAGACCTCACTTTATTTGTTGACTTAGCTTATGTTGATAATAATTTTTATGGAGGATTTTTAGTTCACTTTCAAATAGGAAGTTTGTATTGTAGATATGTGGGCAGCTTGGTATAAAAAGGGTTAAAACTTCATTCTGAAACACACCAGAACTAACATTTGACTAGTCAGCAATTATTGGTAGTAGTTCAAAGGTGGAAATTGTAACTTAAGTCAAGGATTGTAGAAATCCTCGAGGAGTGGGGATGTGCATTGTATTCAACGGGACATGGGAAATCTTACTGGTTAGACACTAATGCTAGTGCCGTTCAGAATGCACCCAGTACCCTTGTGTTAGGAAGAACATCTAACAGAGATTAAGCTAATTGGACGAGTGCTAAGGTGCATAACTCTGTATCAGTATGGTGTGGGGACAGCATTCAGTGAAAAACCCCAAAAGCAGACTATTCCAGCAATATGTGAATATAAAGTTGGAAAACCTATTTTCCTGGGGGAAAAAATCATTTGCTTTATTTGCATGTTAGGTGAAGCAGTTAAATGTGATGATCTGATACTGGAAGATGCATTTTTAGATTATTTTAATGTTTGCTCTTTCATGGTTCAAATGAAATTTGTAAAGGCAGATCTTCAATGCCTTGATACCTTTCCAGTTGCCAATTTTCATTTGTTTCTATGCAAGGTAATGTTTGGAAACAAATGACACTCCTTGTATGATGGTGACATTTGTTTACAACTATCCTGCAATGTCAAGGCAAGGAAATACAAAGATATGTGCACTTGTAATATGTATGTACATATATCGAGGCAGTGTGCTGGCAGAAACGTTAGCAGGCCGGGCGAAATACTGAGTGGTATTTCATCCTTAAGTACCAGTTGTGTATGGAGTCGATCTAATCGATGCCCCCTCCCCAAAATTTTGGGCATTGTGCCTAGAGGTGTGTGTGTATATATATATTAATTAATCTCATTATGTTAGATTATTGTATGTCCAAATTTGGCCAAATGTGTTTTCTTCAATATTTAATTTTGGTTGCAATAGCTAGTTCTTTTGGGGAAACTATTGCTTCTTAGGATGCTAAGATATGAAAATTGTCAAAGTATAGAAAGTCCCACATACTCAAATGGTGCTCTTTATGTGCCACCAGCACGGAAGCCAGACAGCTCCTCTGGCAATGATCATGCTTGGATGGTCCTCCTAGCGCTCCACTGGCACAGGTACCAGTCGTCGAATTTGGTTTGATTTCGATTTCACTTGCCTTAACAGGTTTTCGCAAGCAGAGTTTAGTTAGCCTTCCTTTGATGTTGCTGCACCTCTTATGTGTCCATAGCTTACACTGGGTACATCTTATAGAGTTTCTACCTATGACTTTTCTACAGATCGAGCAGGGCCATCTATCTGAAGGGGGTTTGTGGTTTGTCTACCTTCCTACTGAGGACTTTGGTTTTAGCTAGGTTAACTCTAAGACCCTTTGATTCTAATCCTTGCTTCCACACCTGAAACTTCTCTAGTTCTGATAGTGACTTAGCAATTAGAGCAAGGTCATCAGCATAGAGGAGCTCCCAGGAGTATCCTGTCTTGAACTCCTGTTATTGCCTGCAGGACTATTGATAAATAGGTGGGGGCTGAGGACTGAACCTTGGTGGACCCCCTACCTCTACCCGGAATTCTTCACTGTACTTGTTGCGAACCCTCACTTAACTGACAGTGTCCCTGTACATGGCTTGCACAGTTCTCACTAACCATTCATCTATCCCTAGTTTCCTCAAGGGATTGGGGACCCTGTCAAGGCTTTCTCCATGTCAATGAAAGCCAGGTAAACAGGTTTATTTTTGGCTAGGTATTTCTCCTGCATCTGTCTTACCAGAAATATATCATCAGTGGTGTTTTTCCCTGGCACAAACCCAAACTGCACCGCATCTAAACTGACTCTCTCCCTAATTAGTTGGGCTGTGACCTTCATTACCTGATCCAACAACTTGATACCTCTGTAATTATTTGTATCTAAAGTGTCACCTTCACCTTTGTAGCAGCTGACTATGGTGCTGCTCTACTAGTCATTGGGTATGACTCCTTCGTGTATCACCTGGTTAACTATACGGGTAACTAGGCTATAGCTGACACTGCCAGATATTTTGAGCATCTCTGCAGTGATTCTTGATGGGCCGGGGGCTTTCCCTGTCTTCATACCTCTTGATTGCTTTATCTACTAAGGTAATGTCAACTCTGATAGCTGGTCCCTCTGTTGGGTCGACATTCGGCAGACTCTTTCTCCCATTCATTTTCTTTATTGAGCAACCTTTCATAGTGGCATCTCCAAACCCTTCTCTTTGCAGCCTCGTTTAGTGAACGATCAACCATGCGGACACATTTCTTTCCTACTACATCATGATTCTCTCTCACAGTCTTGCAACATGAAACACCTCACAGCGCAGAACATTGACAAATTTTTTCTTATCTGCTTCCCTTCTGGCTAAATAAACCTGTCTCCTAGCTTCCTTTCTGGCAGTCTGATACAATTCCCTTCTACCGCCGTTCTTCCAGTCCTTCCAAATCTGTTTCTTTTCTCTCATAGCCCTGTCAACCACATTGTTCCCCAACCATGTTATTTTGGGTTGAGAGGGGACTTTGTGCCATCCACAGATCTGGTCAGTGGCCCTCAGCAGCTTGTCCCGTAGAAACCCCCAGCTGTCTCCTACATCGTGTGAAGCTATATCTCCTATTTCGTCAAAGGCTTCGAGTAATCTATATATATAAAAATGAGAATGTGTGTGTGAATCCCTAAAACTCGAGAACTACGCAGCCAATTTCATTCAAATTTTACAGATGCCTTACTTAGGGTTCCATTTGTGTTTTAGTCAAAAAAATATTTTAACTTCTTGCAGAGTTCGAGCCCACGGCAACATAATATCTCCTCCACTATTTAAGTATTATGTGTCAAAAGTGAAACAAAAACACTCGTGTCAAATACTTTCACTTTAAAATTGAAACTATTCTACTAACTGAAACAATCACATTTCGATACTGTAATGACAGATACTTTCAGAGAGAGAGAGAGAGATGTATATGTATACATATAGATGTACACGTTATTCCACTAACTGAAACAATGACA
>NC_068984.1:123106965-123116056 GCF_001194135.2 Octopus bimaculoides | reverse complement strand
ACTACCCTTTCAGATATACTTACATTGTGATTTCTGCAATGTGGTGCATAAATTGTCAAGTAAATGAGACGCATCTTTGCCTCCACTGATTCACTTGCAAAGTGTTGAGTAAAATTATTTCGCTGCAGACCTCCTTTGAGTCTTTTTATTATCACTGCAACACACATAGTCCCCAGTTGGTAACATTGATTTCAAGGCCTTTCTAGATGAGAGACTGGCATTCCACTTAATGTCTATGTTTCATGCTGGCATGGATTGGAGAGTTATTAATGTAGAAATATGGTATCGTAGCTACTAACAGTTGAGGGTTGCGTAGTCTAGACAGCGTTTTTAGATTTCATTATTCTCTTTAACCCGGGTATTTCTGCTAGTATGTCTCTAAATATCTGTCTATTCGCAGGATCTTTAAGCTTCCAGACCTTTTTCCTCCATGCTGGTCGTCCACTTAGCCCTGATCCTGAAGTCACTAACTACCACTCTATGTTGTGGGGTACATTCTTCGCCTGGGAAGGTTTTGGCATTTATAAGCAGCCATCTTTCCCTTTTTCTGGCGAGGATGTAGTCAATTTGGCTAGAGTGTCTGGCAGGTTTCCGGAAGGTAGTATTGCAAACCATAAGATCATTTGCATTGCAGAACTCCAGCAGACTGGTTCCCTCCTCATTGCAGGAACCAAAACCATAGCCTCCATGTACGCCATGGAAGCCCCCTGTATGTTGTCCAACATGTCCATTGAAGTCACCAGCCACAAAGAGAAGGTCCCTGTCAATAAGGTAGTCTGCTAGAGGGTGTCATAAAATCGGTTTTTCTGTCCATTGGGTAGCCCCAGCTGAGGGGCATAGGCCAAGATAATGGTTGCTAACCCATGATGAAGCACTAATCTAATCTTAAGTATTCTATTGCATACTTTGACTACTTCGATTACCTTATCCACCCATTTCTCCGCAAGAAGTATATCAATGCCCCCAACCCTGTCTGTGTTCCTTGCCTAGAAAATCTTGTACCTGTGTTCTTTGCCTGTCAGGAACTTAGCGGAACCTCCTCTCCACCTTGCATCTTCGAGGCAGCAGGCACTAACATAGGCAACATAACATGACTTCTTTGAGCTCTGTTCTTTCTGCACTGTTTTTTTTCTGATAAGTCATTTCTACTTCTCTTCAAACATAGAATACTGATTTTACTGTAATTATTGTTTTCTTAATAGCCACTGTCTAAATATTTTATGAAATAATTAATGGAAGTCTGAAGGTAATGCTTGATGACCGGAAACCAGAAAATCTGAATATTGAAAGTCAGAGCCTTTCAGTTATAATGTACTAAAGAATACTCTACATTTGTATTGAGTCGGTATGTAAAAAGCACACTGCTAAGTGAAACAATGCCACAACAGATAGATGGAGTTTGGATAGCTCAATGTCAAACCGTCCAACTCATGCCAGTATGGAGAGTGGATGTTAATTGATGATGATATATAAACATGCATGTGTGTGTCTACTTGTCTTGACATAATATGCTAGTTGTGAACAGATATCACTGTCATACAAGTGGTGCAATTCATTTGCAATTTTCCATGAAGATATGCCCAGTAATTATGTTGTGCTTAAAAGACTATTGGAAAATGTAAGTTGCTTGGAAACGAACAAGGTTTGGTGACAGGAAGGGCATCTAGCTGTATAATCTTCAGCTTAATAAAAACACTACCAGCATCACATATTTATGTGTGTTAAACAGTTGTAGTTAAGGTATTTCATCTAAGAGAATGTTAAGAACACTGTTTATGTCAAAGCTAGGCAAAATGAAAACTGCTCTGGAAGTGAACGAGAATGACATGGATATTTTGCAGTAATTTCTGCTCATCAGTGTCATATACTTGTGTCACTTCTGAAATGAATTCAAATTGCAAGTGAGAAGTATTTGCCTTCATGAAATTTTTCTGATCAGTGTAAGCATGGAAAAATGGGTATTGAAATATGATGATGTGTGTTCATTTATTTTGTTTTTCAAAGCTAGTATGAGTTGAGCAGAAACATTTTTTGCAGCAAAAATTTGTGGCTGGATGTCCTTCTTACTGCCAACCCTTGTCTGTTTTACAAGTATAGTATTTTTTAAAAAATTCAACCGGTATTCAAATGTGCAGAGAGACTGGAGGTATTGTCTGTGTTATGTCTCAAGCTACTGCTATCTAGCACCTTCGGATGATCTCTGCTCAACCGCTACACAACTGCTACTCGACTGCTACTCAACACACCTACCACGGCCAGACTACCTCTTTTTATATGTCTTGGGAGATCCTACTTCTTCGCCTGGGGGGCGTCGACACAACAGTCTGTAAGGAATATAACTGTTTTTTGGCTCAGGCAGTGACATATGAAGACGTGGAACAACAGGAATTATGTAGATACATATGCACAACGTCAGACAAACATAAATATTCCACTCACAAAGCACAGTTCTACCCAAGGCCAAGTTGACACTTGTCTAAGGTACTACAGTTAGAGAGAACATGAAACCACACAATTACTGAGCAAACTGTTTCCATATGTTCATGTCTGTGAATTAGTAGTAGGGCACAAGCCCAAAATTGCAACAATTCTAATAATGATTCTTTTAAAAAAGATAAACAACAACAACAACATGGTGAGACTTATGGAAGCTGTTTTTATTTTTATTAATATTTTTTTATCATTATTAATATTATTTCTTTTTGACAAGAAAAAATTCACATCTCCACAAACATTACAAACCTAGTAATTAAGAGTGAGAAAATACAGAGCCTTTATTCCCAGAGTGCATTAGAAAGTTTGCAGTCCCAGAGAGAGAGAGAGAGAGAGAAAGGGGGAGAAGAGAAAGAGGAGTATGTCTATAAAGATAGCTTGAGATTATTACAATAAGCATAAGTGACATTAGGCAGGTCTGAAGTAAACAAAGAGAAATGGGCAGGGAAAATAGCTTAGCTGAAAAAAGATATAGCTTATATTGTAAGCAAATTAGGGCCTTATTTTGAAAATTTGATTGCATTTAGGAATTGTTGATATATTAATTATTCTGTTTCTTTAGATATATATTATTGTTTCTTTGAACAGTTTGGTACTGTAGTGAAACAGATATAATATTAAATAGAAAACTGTTAAGCAGCTGTTAAAGCGAAACACTAAATAATGAGTGCATCAAAATATTGACTCAAGGTAGCATAGTTTAGTTAGCATACAGAGCGTGGATTCATTGTTGTGATTGTTGTGTTTGCTGTTGTAGTTATTTTCTTGTTCAAAATTCAGAACTGTTTAACATACATTTGCAGACACACACACATGCATACATACATCCATACAAATAGAGCAACTAACTGTAAAAGTATTTAGTATTATTAGTAGTATTAGATATTAGATATTCTTTTTCAGTTTTTGTATTCATATATCTTGAAATACTTCTCTTATCTATATTATCAAAGAGATTGGCCTGAGTAGAAGAGCAAGCCGTGTTCTGGATAATGGCTGATATCAGAAAATGTTGAAAAGCCAGTGATGGAGGAAATAGAGAAGTGTGTAGCATATTAATATTTTACTTAAACAACATTAATATATATAATGCTGCAAGAGAATGTTCCAGTAAGGAAATTAGAAGATGTTTTATACAGCTAAGGGGCTTCTCACTGTACCTGTCTTCTTCAGTTCCTTCTGGCCACTTTCTTGACTTTCATGAACTTTTACAGTAGTGTTGGCTTTTAGATTAGGTCGCTGAAACAGTTCTGTCATTTTCTTTTGTCTATTGTTTGTAAAATTTTGTTGTTTAAACTTCTTAGGAAATATTGTCTTTGTATCAGGAGTTTTCTTGTATGTCAGGGTTACACGAAAAATTTTCAGATTTAAATAGGGTTTGTATTATAATTATTTTTTTTGTTTTTGTCAAGGGAAATCTTGGAATGAGAGTAAGGTCACAGATAAGGTCACATTGCAGCAGGGTTTAAAATAGGCTGCTATTGTTTCAAGTAGAAAAGTTATCAGTTTTAAGGTTTTACAAAATTTATATAATTTACACCTATATTCCTCGTCAAACATCATATTAATTATTGCAAATATGAAGAGAACTATAAGAGGTTTTGTTGTTTTTTGTTTTCCATTAAGAAAAAAAATTAAAATATCTTTCGAAAATTACATTAACAACAAAGTTATTTTGTATTTGTAATGGATTAAACCAGCTGTTTAGGAATTTAAAAAGTAAAAACAAAAAAACACACTAGTTCAGGTCATTTGAATTAAGTAAAGGTCACTTATTTTCCTAGTAAGGACTGTTAAGGTCCTTTAGTGATGGACAGAAAGTCTCTTTAATTCCAAGCATATCTTAGACATCTTAGAAGAAAGTCATTAATTATCAATGGACATTAAGTTTTAAATATTCAGAGTTTTCCTTCCAAGTGAGTTAAGAGAACTAGAGAGTGGGAAGCTTTGAGATTCGAGTTCCTTTTAAAGAAATCCCCAATACACTTGGGTAAACTAAGGCAAGAAAGAATTCAGATATAAATAAATATTGTCAAGAGTTTTCAGACAAAAGAAGAACAAAATGGTTAGCAAAACTTACACAATTCTTTAAAATTTCAAATTATCAGATAGGTTAAAAAAAAAAATCATTGCTCTAATATATATAGATGTTTCTGCGAGAGCAAAAACAATCATCAAAACAAAAATTACAAAAAAAAAAAAAAAAAAAAAAAAAAAAAAAAAAGGGCAAAGATAACTAAAATGAGACAGTTTTGTGGGGGTTTAAGGAAGAAGGATTTCAGATGATATCAAACAAAACAAACAATTGTTAAAATGAAAATAAGAATAATGTAGAGAAAAATTGGGAGGGAGAGAGAGAAAAGAGGATTTGCACTTAACTTGGAATGATGCACAAAGCATGTTGGAAGTTTGCAAAGATTTTTGCAGTCAAAGCAGCAGAGATAGATAGATGGAGATGGGGTGGGTATTAAGGAGATCCAGAGATGTCTTCATTGATATGAGAGAGGAGGGTAGGGGAAGATGTTTTTATTTTTAAGGATGGAGTAAATTGCTAGAAGACAACAGTACTGGAAGCTAGACATCGTCTTCCAGACACTGTCGTTGGTCAAATTCACTTGGAGTTTGCATAAACTGGTCAATAATTTGCTGCATGCTTTCACGCAATTCTTCTGGTGTTTCATTCTGTTGTTCCACACGAGACTCTTCTTGAATAAATGTTTCTTCTCGTCCGTCTCGCATGTATGTCTTTTTGTGAATTTCTTTCTTCATCATTAGGCTAGTAGCAGGAGAAAGAAGAACATAATTTAAAACCCAAACGAAGCAGAGGATAGCAAGAAGTAAAAGATGTGACGAAATTGCATGTATGGTTAATTTCAGTTGAATAAATAAATTGCCTGTCTAGGAATTTCCAGTTCAACATTGGCTAAATGCTATTTTCCTCATGTAAGTTTCTTTCGGTTTAACCAAATATCCAAATAACTTAAGCTGATAGAGATTTTATAAAAATATTAAACCATTTAAAGAACAAAAAAAATTAAAAATTATGCTGGTTAGTAACTTCCATGCTAAATTTCAGAGCCATATTGTCGTATGATTATTTAAAGGAGCAACTGGCTTTGCAGACATGCAGACAGCAAAACTTTTGTCTTGCAAATGATAATAGAAATAATTCAGCTGTCAAAGATAAAGGCATAATTTTACAAGAAACAAAGCAACTGGATTAACAGGTAAAGAATTATGTTAAAAAGAAAAGGAGCAATTCTAAAATTGACGAATGTTTTTGTTTTAATAAAAAAAAGAAATGTAAATATTAAAAAAAATATATAATAAAATAGGTCTTCAAGTTGAAAGAATTTAACAACTTTAATTCTTTCTGCTGAATTCTTGAGACTTGAGAAATAGGAAGGTTGTCCCTTCTTAGATTAGTTGGGAGAGGAACGTATCCACAGAACAATGTTAACTCTAATCAAAGTGATTTTGTCAACTGTCTATTGATCTGAAATAAACACTAAAATTAACCATGTCTTGTTTGACACCAATGTTGATGTAATGGCCACCATTCTGGAACTGTTTACATTTGCATCCAAAATTAGACATTTAAATGTGTGTGTGTATATATATATGGAAGAATTAACTGGCAAAAACAAAATGTGTCTCTCTACCTATCTAGAGGAGTCCAAACTGAGAGGGACTTCTCATCTCATTTCCATTAAAAATGTGTCTACACTTGTGTGTGTACTGTCTCTAAATATGTGAAGGAATGTGGCCTAGTGATTAGGGGGATTTGGGCTTATGATCATAAGATAGTAGTAAGTTCAATTCCTGGACTGGGCAGTGGATTGTGTCCTTGAGTAAGGTACTGCATTTCACATTACTCCAGTCTACTCAACTGCAAATGAGTAGCAGCCTTATGCTGGAGCAACCTTCTCTCCTTCCAGCTGTCACATTTTTGATATTCCACTGGATTGAAGGCGAAAGGGCCAGAAAGGGTGTCTATGTCCACTCATGAATACATAGGCATCTAAAACAATTAACAAAAGCATGATACACACTGTCAAGTCATACTCACTTGCAATTGACAGTAATGATTATGTGTGAGTGCATCTATGTACTGTCACTATACTGGCCTCTGCTTCTCAAAGGTGGCTGCTCTCATGCCAATCTCTGCACAGGCATTTCTGATTCACTCATCTCTCCTCTCTTATCACTAATATTGTCTCCATTACCCCACCAGGCCCTTTACTAATCACTAGATCCCCACCCTTCCTTCCCAGAATAGCTCTCTGAACTTCTCTGTCTGTAGCCATTGTCCAAGAGGAATGTTGTGTTGATCTAAGACATTAGGGTGGGGTGGACTGCAAAACTCATAGGTGTGATCATTTCCTCTAGATCACACCAATCAATAAAATAAAAGAATAAGAAACATGAAGACAGGACTTCTAAAAATGTGAAAAGATAAAGTTAAGTAACCTCTATACATTTCAAACACAAAGGCACTTCATTAGAAGTGAATGGCTTAGAAATGTAGGTTTATGTAGATCCTGCCATGTTGATTGCAGTAAGAACCGTGACCCTGCTTTGTCAGAGCAGTCGTGGGTTTCGTATTTTACTTCTGTATTATAATTCTCAAGGTAAACTACAACAGAGCTCTTCTTCCAAAATAAAATAAAATTGGAATTAAAAGTGAAGTAAAAGTGTCTCACAGATCTCAAATTAGTACTTGTAATATCTGACATCATTTTTATTAAAATATTTATTATCTGTGTGTGTGTGTTGGTGTCATGATATTGAGTAACACTGAGTAATTCTGTAATAGTAGTAAGGTGTAATAATAGTACTTCTGATGTGGTAGTAAAGTATTATGTGTTGCTAAATACTGCTGTAGTGATAATATTGTGTTGCATCAGTACTAGTAGTAGTAATAGTAATTTGCCTGACTATCAAAGTTGCAACAAAACATATCTGCAATAGCAATATGACACAGAAACAGCAGCAACAATCAAAGATGACAAACCCTGCCCGATGCCTACCCCACTTCAACTCCACCATCAAAGTACTAATCTAAGTGTGGTCAATCAACGCTGTTACCTGGTAGCTTGGGCACTGTCCTCAGTTTCGGCATCAGGCGCCACATCGGAATCTCGTCGGTCTTGAGAAACGGAAGCAGATAAAAGGCGATTGGGGGGGGAAAAAGAACAAAAACAGAAATGATATATGGAGCACATTAGACATGAATGCAGCATGAACATAATTATAAGGTGTCAGCCATCAGAGATTATTAGAGAGAAAAAGAGATGAGGCAAGAAATAGAGGTAGGAGACAGTTGTTAGTCTGAGAAATTTTATTGCTGGTGCTTTGAGGTGGAGAACAGATGTGCAAGAGGCCAAAAAAAAGCATGTGTCTTTCAGTACTTAAGTTACTCTGGTGAATATTCTAAGCAAAGATAGTTGCATGTTGAACACTCTTGAGAACGGTGGTTGTATGTTGTCCAGTTTGGCAAAGTCACTAGCACCAACTCCATGTTGGCCATCTGTATACACAAACACACACACATGCACATGAGATGCAAGATCTTTTTGTCGAAGACAACTACCTGTTAAATATGGAGGAAGTGCAGCTTAGTGCAAAAATACAGTTCAATTACCTGTTGATGCTGGGCTCACATCTTGCTTTGGAGAGAACATTTGTCTGAAGTCTTTAAAGACTAACATAATCCACTGGTTAACCTATTTTTTTAGGAAAGGTTAAGCAACAGAATACTGATTCCATTTGTGGGAGTGAGTATAATTTACATATCAACATCATTTAGCATCCTTTTTTCTATGACGGTATGGATTAGACAATTTGACAGGATCCAACGAGCTTCAGGTCTATACTGATCTCTTGTATCAGCTTTGGCATGGTTTCTATGGCTGGATACCCTTCCTAATGCCACCCTCTTTATATGATACATACATTTTCCCATTGCACAGTAACTTGGGCAAGGTTTTCATCTACAGCTACAGGTTGACAAATACTTTGTGACTGGCAATTGATTGACCAAGACTGAAACTTCAGAAAGAAGCTCATTGCATGCATACACACACATTTAATACAGACACATATGTATGCATGTACGTATACATACATATGTTTTAGTATAATATAATACAACTTTTAGGTAGTTATAGTCTGAGAACAACTGAAGAGTGAGTTATCTGAATGATGTAACCTCAGAAAATGGTTCAAAGAGTATCTATCTACCAAATCAGCAGACGAGATTTTGATTGGCCTAGGGCTATAGTAGGAGACACTTGCTCAACATGTCACACATTAGGACTGAACCCAGAACCATGTGAGCCATGCCTGCCTATATATATATATATATATATATATATATAGACACAAACTCACACACACATACAGTAATACCTCACTTTACGAGACCTCGGGTTTACAAGTTTTAACAAGTTTTATTTCCTGTTTACCAGTTTTTGCTTTACAAGTCTTCTCTGTGAACAAACTAACTCATATTTCAAGGCATTACTGTATATATATGTGCTTGTATATATATATACATATATAAACTCATACTTCAAGGCATTACTGTATATATATA
>NC_068984.1:123101817-123106948 GCF_001194135.2 Octopus bimaculoides | reverse complement strand
ATATATATATATATATACAAACACACACACACAAATATTATAATACATTTGACAAAATATGTGTGTATATATTTGTAATGTAGCTATTTTTATTTGTCTCCTTCCCTCTCCCTCCACACCCTCACATATGTATTTCTTTAAAAAAGCTCAATAAACCAGGAGACACCATTTCTAATGAGTGAAAAGCTAAATAAAGATCCACTATATTTATGACACATCTCTTCTCCACCTCTAACCAGATATTAAAAGCACTTCTTTGTTAAGACTAAAGCAGAAAATAAAGTAAACAGTTTATCGTTTCTCAATAATAAAGATGTATAAAACAAATATTACATTAGTACCATACAATATATAACAATATATGTCAACTTGTACATACATACATACATTCATATGCACACATATATATATATATATATATATAGCATTGGATAGATAAGAAGCAACAATATTAAAATATTTTAAGCAAGCTATTTGCAAGATAATTTCTATTACATTGCATGGATTAGGATGATAATAATAATCGTCTTTATCATTAATTTTAATATAGTTTTTAAATATATATTTTTATCTTTTGTTTCTAACACAAGCATAGCTAAAAGCTGTTTTTGAAACATACAACAAAAGTCCTACAAACAAAAATATTTAATAAAAAAAAAAAGAATTATAATACAGAGATAAGTAAAGTAAAATAACATTTAAAAAATACGTATGTATTAAATAAAGAAATATAAATGTATAAAATTGAAATTTGTAGGCTTTGTCAATGGCAGAATAATCTTTGTCTAACTTGTGAAAGCAACTGAAGGAAGCTATACAACTAACTGGAAGGACTATCAATGTTACAGCTGTTCTGATTGGTTGATTCTGTTGTCTTTTTTTTTTGTTTTGTTTTCACATTTGTCGTACTTTCTAGTGGATATTTTTATTGTGTGATTGAAAACATAGATGTGAAAAAACATTTAAGTAGAGAACACTTACGAAAGGTTATCCAGCATTAAGATAGACTAAATGTTGGTGGTTACGAATACTTCCAAGACTGTCTATAACAAGACGTATTGCTTGGACAAGAAAATGCAACCAAACATTTGCAGAATTCTTTGACCTATGAAACAGTTGCCCAATACTTTGACCATTTAGTCATATCACCTCATTTGGTCCTGCATTTTCATCAACTTCAACAATCTATATACATACAGAATTGCCAAAATACACCAGATAAAAATGATCTCAGATGAAAAATCAGAGGTTCATATCGTGTTACAAGCACTGGATCTGTTCTTAAGCAAAGAATTTAGTTCTGAAACAATTTGTTAGCTTGTACGGCTGAAGTGTTCAGTTTCTTTGAGGAAATGCTACATGTGAAAAACAAATGTCCTCTCTGGGTGAGACTGGCCAGTCTCTTAACATTTTGGAAACTAGAAATAAGCACCTGATTATATCGATTCTTTTGATTCAGAAAAAGATCAGAAAATTTTTTCCTTAACCATTTAGGCATTCAGATTACTCTGTCAAATGTAAAGCTTATTTATTTCATTGTTTTGACTTAATCATGTATTATCTCATAGCTTTGAGATTTCAATGATGTGATTGTTTATTTTTAGAACGACATAATAGGGTATGTGCGAGAAGCCTGATCTGGCAGCATTGAATATAAAACAGGTAAGATATTTGGGTCGGATAAAGTTGGTTTAAATTCTGAAGGGTTCAGTAAATAACAATCTGTACAGTCATTGAAAGAATTATATTTTCTCAGTGCTAAGCATTTATGTAACCCTACGTAGACAAGATTGTGGTGCATAGGAAATTATCCTAAACAACTAGATTTTAAAAGAGTTTTATATTTATGAATTGATTTGAGAAGCTTGGGACTTACTCCAGAAGCATATAAGAAAACACTGACTAGGAGTTAAAATTAGAGCATTGGTGTATTACAAAATCAGAAGCTGTATATACAACTCAACAAATTGGCCTTGATAATATCCAATATGAACTTCATGTTTATAGCCATTACAACATCATTGTGTGATATAACATTGTTATATCATGAAGTTATATGATTTTTAAATATTTTAGTCAGGAGAAGTTAGTATATTTATGGCCTTTGCAGGCCTGAAGCTAGAAAGATTGTAGTCTATGTCTTTTAGAATTTGGCCAGATTGCTTTGTTTAGGTTGACTGAATTTTTTTTTTTATTGTTGGGGATGATGATCAGGAGGTAAAAATAAGTATCACTAAGTCAAATAAGAATTCCATTGACTATATTTTTTGAAAAGTTTGTAGATGAAATCTATGATATACTCTGGCTGCAGGAGTAGGAGCTTGTGCATGTTAAGAGCACACAGTGTCTATGTATTCTGTATATGTTTGCATATGTATGTTTTGTGCATATGTTTGCATGTGAGTGTGTCTACAGATTTATCACAAAAAAAACATTATGCATGATTAGCAAAGCTAAATAAGAACATGTTTGAGCTAAGCTAAGCATTCAATAAAGCATGGTACTTAAAGCCCCTTCCCTCTTTATGTATCAATAACAACATTTTTAATATTGTTTCATGTTCATTCCATCCTGCTTCCATGGATGGGATTAACAACTGTTTTCACAACTGAGATCCAGCTATTCTTTTCTACCATGAACTACTCATCTGTCTTGTAGCTTGAGGTTTCTTTCTTTTTCTCTTTCCCTCTTGTTCACTCAAACACACTGGAACAAATTAAATTAGTTTTTTCCCACCATGGGCACAAAACAATGATTGCAGAAAGTAAGTTTTGAACTATTGGCTATTACATCACTTAGTTAAGCACTTAAAAAAAAAAAAAAAAATCTGTCCAAAACTGATAACTAGGTTCCCAATGGCAATTGTATCTTCTAGATTGTCCAAATTCAACTTAACAGGCAAGCCAGCAGCAAAAGTGGATTGATGCCTGGCAAAAATATGGATTGTAGCAACTTAGCAAACCTTTCAGATTTTCATCAACACCAGCCTCTGACTGAGGAATACCATCAAAGTCTTGGGTGGTATCATAGTATTCAACAGCTCCATCCTCATCATTAGCATAACCGCCATCATAAGTAGCATCACTGCCATCATAAGTAGCATAACCGATATCATAATTAGCTAAGCCACTATCATATGTAGCACTGCTAACGTCATAATTAGCATCGCCACTATAGTAAGTAGCATCACCAACATCATCAGTAGCATCACCAACATCATCAGTAGCATCGCCAACATCATCAGTAGCATCGCCAATATCATCAGTAGCATCGCCAACATCATCAGTAGCATCACCACCATCATAAGTAGCACCATCGCCACCATAGTCTATACCAGCACCACCATCATAACTAGCAGCGCCGACATCGTAATCACCATCATCAAGCGACTTGGAGAGAGACTCCGCAAAACTGTGAATTTCTGGAATTATGTTGGTATACATTATATATATATATATATGTATGTATATTTTCAGAAAAAATATGTTGATGCTTTTTATATTTCGTTGAAATGATGAAGGGTATTTATGTTGTATATAAATGAAAGTATGTCTGCATGCATGTGTATATGTATATCCATCATATATATGTGTGTGTGTGTGTTTTGCCGCTTGTATATTTCAATTAACATTTCATAGGTTATCATCATTTAATGTCCGTTGTCCATGCTGGCATGGGTTGGACAGTTTGACCAGGGCTGGTAAGCTGCAAGGCTGCAGCAGACTCCAGTCTGATTTGGCATGGTTTTCCACAGCTAGAATCCCTTCCTAATGCCAACCACTCTGAGAGTGTAACAAGTGGTATTATGTGCCACTGGCACAGGTGCCATTTGCATGACACCAGTATCTGCCATGACTGTGATTTGGCTCAACTTGATGGGTCTTCTCAAGCATGACACACATACAATTTTGAAGTGTGTGTGTTTGTGTGTGTATATGTTTCAAAGTGTATATATGTATAGAACTGATATGGTAACAAAAACAAAAACAAACAAACAAACAAAAAACAAAAACACCCCACCTAAAAAAACAAACAAAAACAGAATAAAAAAAAGAAACACCTCCCTAAAGAACAAACTAAAATAAAACTAAGAAAAAAAAACAACAAATATCAATAAAATTAAATTGACTAGTTCAAATCACCTTCTGTCTTGCTCTGTGATTCTTCAGTGGACATCTGTTGTGGCAAATCTGTGTGTTCTGAAAGACAAAACAGTCCTTGGTTCAAGTACAGACTGGTCTACCACAAGTTTCTGAACTCCCTTCCATCGTCACCTCATGACCATTGGTCAATAAGCAAAGTGCAATAGTTGATTACATATAAGTACACACACACACACACACACACACACACACACACACACACATGTATTATACATACACACACACATAAAATACATTCATTTATTCTATTACTAATTTCAGTCACTGGACTGCTGCCATTCTGGAGCACCACTTTCAAGAGTTTTAGTTGATCACATCGATTCCCAGTGTACTGATATCAGTCTGGCATTTATTTTATTGATCTCTATTTGTCAAACAGTTAAGTTAGCTTCTTATAAAGGAATATAATACTTTGGTACACACACACACACACACAAACATGCATATATACAATTTTTGTTTACTGAAATTCTATTTGTAAAGTATTGGTCAACTAGAAAGAATGCAGCAGAAGATACTGTCTCCACATGTTGCACAGTAGGACTGAGCCTAGAACCTCATAGTTGTGAAATGAACTTCTTAACCACATGGCCATACTCATGTAGAGACAGATGAAGGCAAAATGGCTGAGAGATACTGGATTAGCAAATCATAAGTTCAAATATTTACCTTGCAAATGGACTTTGGGGATTTTAGTTGAATAATTCACTCTCCAGTACATCGATACTGTACAGATTACTATTTATCAAATGGCTAAGTCCACCTAAAGTCATGTAGCAAGGGTGCAGCAAAGTGGAATCAAGCTTGGACATGTGCTTCTGACCCAAATGCTTTAAACCAAAAAGCTCTTTTATATATATATATATATATATATATATATATATATATATTTATTTATTTATATTAAGGGCATTACTATACATAGATGCCTCATGCTATGAGGAACTCTTAAAGTAAAAACTAACATA
>NC_068984.1:123096868-123097811 GCF_001194135.2 Octopus bimaculoides | reverse complement strand
TATATATATAAGCACACACATACACACTATCAAACAGTGAAATAGATTAGAGAAAGTACAGCACAATGATTATTGAAGAAGTAACTGAGCTTGTGCCTTATACACATGTGAGTATATGTGTGTGTATATGTATATAAATACATATAAATACAACTAAAAAGGGTAAAAATTATTAAAAGTGATAATTTGTACTATTCGCTAGCATGCATAAAAAAATGTCAGTAGACAAATATTTTTACAATATATATAAAAAGGGCAGTCAAATTCCCAAACCACGAAAGAACATTATTTAGAATGTTCTTTCGTGGTTTGAGGATTTGACTGCCCTTTTTAGTATGTAAGAAGGCCTCATAGTGGTCTTTTCTCTGTGTATAAATTTTATACACTCATATATATTATATATACATGTATATTACACATGTATATACATATATAAATCATATATAACAGTGTAGTCAATAGCAGTAAAAAAATCAATTGTTATATGGTTTCCACTATTTAAATATTAATATACACATCATCGTATCTCCTATTGAAATATTAATGAATTAGCTATCTCATTCCCCCATTTTTATATATATATTTTAAACTTTATCCAGTCCAACTTTAAATGGTATTTTCTGAAGCTAAAAAAGAAAATTATTATTTTTTTTTTTTAATGTTTGAAAACTAATAAAATACAATAAACAGAATATATTAAAAAATTTTAAATAAGCTCACAGTTATACACACACAAACATGTATACATAGGTAAGCATATAAATATATATATACACACACACACACACACATACATACACATATCCATGTATACAAATGTGAGCACACACACACAAGGCCTGCCTGCTTAGCCATTAAGGTGGCATCATTTGATAATTACAACAATGCAAAGAAGTGCATTGTGACCAGTGATGCATAACATCTGAAAGTTTGGTCAATAAAG